>NC_056746.1:1041740411-1041832911 GCF_019279795.1 Protopterus annectens
TGTGTGAAGGTGTATCAGTACACCTAAAACCTATTTGATTTAACTATATACAATATATACATATGACTGTCACTAAATGAATGGATGTTAGTATAAGGAAGCTAGAATATAGTGCCTGCACAAGTGTAGGAAAAGATATCATAGGAGGTTGTGATAATTGGAATCATTCATGGGTTCTGTTAGAGATAGATATTAAAGAGAAAAGGTATTTACCACAGAATTAACATTCCACATGAACAAGGTGAGTTAGAGACAAGGGGAATAAGATAAGGCTCGAGGGGACAGAAAGGAGGGACGGAGGTCTACCTAAGTAGGATGTTGATTGAGAACATCTAGAAGGTTATTCCAATACTTCTGAAAGTAACTTAATTTCTTTTTGCTTGTTGTCTTTAGTTTACCTGACAAAACATATTTAATAGCCATCGATTGGAAGTCCTTCCAGGACATTTTGGCTCCGTCTAGCCAGTTTAAAGGAATGTAAGTTTTGAGGGGCGTACACAATGTCACAATAATATGTTTCGTTTCAGATTTAAATGAACCTGGATAAATATTTAATAGCGCCATTTCCCAGGATAGAGTTGACTTCATATATCCCATTTTCTCCAGACGTGCTCTTAAGGAGCACCAAAGTTTATACACGTTTTTACAGGACCAGAAAATGTGGAGTATGTCTGCAACAGAATTAGGGCAAGTTGGGCATAGAGATGAGGTGTTTGGGTTAATTTTATTTAGGAATGATGGTGTGTGATAGATGTTATTGTTTATCATGAGCTGGGTATAGATTATTTTTTTTAAGGGGGTTAACTTTATTGTTGCATCAATTACATCGAGTTTTTGACTAAGTGTAATTTCCCTGTTTTGTCCATCCCAGTATTTAGAGAATAATATATTGTCTTGATGTTTTATTTTTGTTACTAGTCTATAGACCTTGGAAAGCATTTTAGACCTTGATAAAAGTTGAGTTATTAGTGTCTGGTAAAGTTGGTATTCCGGGGGGGGGGGGGGACTAACCTCATGTCAGTGACCAAAGAAATTAGGTATAGTATTTGTTTAATGATTATATAGTATTTTTTATTCACTGCCAAAGAGGATATAATGTCATTAAATGATAAGTCTTTGACTGTATAGAAGTCCCAAACTGTACAGTTCCTAATGAGAGGGTAACTATCAAGATTTAGCATGCTGTTACCCAATTTGAGATTTGGATTAAGATAAATTGGTTGGGCCATCGCTAGAGAGGGTCACAAGCCAAGGGATGTTATCAGTGCTTGAAACCCATTGATATTTTTTATTAATATAGGGTGAATTTTATGTTCTTTAAGAGTTTTATTGTTAAGAAAGAGAATTGCTCTAGGATTGAGATTGGACGCTTTTATATGTGCATTATAAATTTTTATCCATAAGGGGTTCCAGTCCTTGTTTTATTGTTGGAAGTTAGCAATGTGTATAATACGACTGGCATTAATTATATGGTAATATGTTAGAAAGTCCAGAAGGGCCATACCGCCTCTATCTTTGGGAAGTGTAAATCTGTTGTAGCTGATTCTAACATTTTTGGGGTGCCACATAAATTTCCCCAGTGTAACTTTTATTTTTGAGAAAACAGTGTTTGGAATGTTTTGGTAAAGGGCGGAGAAGTGAAAAAGAAGTTTGGGGAGAATATTCATTTTTATAATAGCTACTTTTGAGAGAAGAGATAGGTTTAGACTCTTCCACATAGTGAGATCTTCAATAACTTTAGATCATGTTTTATACAAATTACCATTAATTAGCTCTTGTTGATGGTGAGCAAAGGTTATACCCAAATATTTTAGGGAATAGTTAACTTTGATTGATGTTTCTGGAATAAAGAATTCTTTGTGACCAAGGGGGTTTAGAGGAAAGATTATTGATTTGTTAGGGCTAATGGCGTAATTTGAGATTTGTGAAAATTTGTCTATTGAGTTTAGAATTTTTTCAAGTTCCGATGAGGGAAGTTCTAAATAGATGGTTAAATCATCTGCAAAGGCAGTCTATTTCACTTGTATTTTATATAAGTATATTGAACGGTGGAACATTTTCTGGCTTAGTTTTAGCAATAATACTTCAAGATAAATATTAAATAGGTAGGGTGAGAGTGGACAACCCTGTCTTGTACCGTTTATAATCTGCATTGACATGGAGTTTTTTTTGTTTATATTGAGGATAGTGGAGGCCTTAATGTAGAGGGTTGTAACCATTTTGATAAATTCATCAGGGATGGAGAAGTATTTCAAGGTTTTAAAGAGGAACTTTAAGTTTACCCGATCAAAAGCTTTTTGGGCATCGACAGATAGAGCATATTTGGGAGATTTGTCAAGATTTGTTATATATGTTATGGCTTCAGTGGCTAGAGTGTTATCCCAAACATGCATATTGTTCATGAAACCCAGTTGGTTATGATATGGGGTAATACACTTTTTAGTCTATTTGCTAAGATAGATGATAAAATATTTATGTCAATGTTAATTAAGGCAATTGGATGGTAGTCATTTGTGCTAACATTATTGTCATTTGATTTTGGTATAAAAATGGTCTTGGAATTGTTGAAAAATAGATCCAATATACCAAACTGAATAATGTAATTATAAACTTTAAGAAGAATGGAAGCAAATATTTGCTTGAAGGACTTATAGAATTCTGACACATAACCATCTGGACATGAGGCTTTACCTGGTTTCAGCTTGTTTATGGCCAATGAGATTTCATTCCAGGTTATAGATGCCTTAAGTAATTTAAAGTGATTATCACTTATTGTTGGAAAGTGTAATTCATTTAGGAAAGAGTCATGAAGGCCTACTGATTCAAGTGTTTGGGGACCATAAATTTCCTCATATACTTCCTGAAAGACCTGAATGATTTCCTTATCTGTGAAATAGGAGCAATCTTTATGAATAATATGTTTCATTGTAGTAGGTGGGGTCTGATATTTATAATCCTAGCCATGATTTTTGAAGGCGTTTGCGCCCATTCAGCATACTTGTGGATAAGTCTGGATTCCATAAGTGAGTATTGATTAAGGTGTAGTTCGTGAAGTTGCTTTTGAATGGTGGATATTTGTTTCTCAATGTCAGGAGAGAACTTGGTTTGGAGTTCTAATTCTAGTTTTTTTAGTTCTGTTTCTAGCACCAGAGTACGGGATTTAGATTGTTTTTTAATTATAGAGGATTTTTGAATAAGAATACCTCTTAAAGTAGCTTTGGCAGCCACACATTGAACATCTAGAGGTATAGCAGACATTTCAAAGGAGGTAAATGTCTGTCACAGGAATTCTTGAATTTCTTTATGGGGAGTCATGTTGTTCAGGAGGTTTGGATTAAGGGACCAATTTGTAGGGATGGAATTCAAATGGTTATGTTTACATATATTTAGTTGTAGGTTAATTTTGGCATGGTCAGAAATAGTTCTGGGGTCACTGCTATATATTATATCATAGGAAGCAAAAAAGCTTGATATTAAAAAGAAGTCTATCCTGGACCAGGATTTATGGTAGGCAGAGAAGAATGTGTAGCTACTAATGTTGGGAAAGTTTCTAGAGAGTTCAAAAGGATCAAACAAGTTGAAGACTTCCATCATATCTCTTATAGTATAGTAGTACTTATGGGTTGTTTATTGGTTTTACAGGTTCTGTCTAATTCCGGTCTGATTGTAGTGTTCCAGTCCCCACCAAACATCAGTAGATGATTGTTGAATTTTTCAATGAGCGAAAAGATTTCGTATAGGAACAAAGACTGGTGTATACAGGAACCATAGACATTTAATATAAGTATTTCTTTTTTGTAGGACGGCATAGAACATGTTAGGTAACACCATCTCCCATTTGGATCCCAGCCAGAGGTTATAACTGATCCTTTGAAAGACTTTTTAACTATTATTGTTACCCCCTTGGAGACCGTGCTATCACCAGCCGTTAAAATTTATTTTATCCATTTCTTTCTAGCATCATTTGTCCATTGAGCTGTAGTCATCTGCATTTCCTGGATGAGAGTAATTTCAAATGAAGATTTTTGGATTAAATGTAAAACTATATTCCTTTTTTTATTATTTTGCAACCCTTTTATATTCCATGAGTCTATCAATAACATTTATCCAAGTAACTAGTGGGATGAGAGAGTCATGTTGTTATTACTAAAGTAAGAATAATTTACAGGCAAATGGGTTGTTAGCTTAAGTAGAAATAGGCAGTTGAAGTGAAAGCAGACAAGATTGTTTCCTTTTAATGAGGTAAATTTAGGACAAAGATAGGGTAAGGTGACAGTCGCCTCTCTCAGATCACTACCCGTGCTTAACCACAATCTACAAATATCTGAAAGAGATAAGAAGACACTATTTACAAAATTAACTACGTTACAGAAATTTCTCAACATTTCAAATTCCAACTTAGTACACACACACGTGCTTCTTGCTCTAAAGTATCAGTAGTAAAAAAAAAAAACTTTTTGACATATAGTATACATCAGCAAACGTATTTGGTTCTGACAGAAAGGATTTTTCTTAACATTAGATTAGTATCTGATTGTGCCTTTTCCCGTATGACCATACAGCAAATTCACCCTAAAGTACCTAACCTGTAAAATTACAGCCCAGACTCAAAAACAGCATTATTAGGGTTTAAACACTGTATTAGAGAAGTGAAGGTATCTCCGACTGACAAGACATGATGAGATTCTTTTTCCCTTATATTTAACAGGTGGAGCTTTAGACCAGTGCTTCATGTTGTCTGTGAAAAGGCCTGACTCCTAGTAAGGTCTTGTACTTGGAACCAAACAATAATTGTATATCCAAATTAAACGTTTTAAACAACAAAATATGATAAATTTAACAACTGAGGGTATTATGCCTTTTCATGCCTGAATGAAGTGTAGTTATTGTTACATGGGATGTTTAATAGGTCATTTAAAAATATATAATAGACTTTACATTTCTCCAAAAACCAGGACATCTCTATATACATAACCACAAACAATTATATAAGTACGTATACTCGTACTCACACATGCAGATGAAGTGAGATGTTGACATAATGATCACAAAAAAGAAAAAAAAAAGTTTACTTCACAACAGCTATAAGACGGTAAAAAGAAACAATGCATTTGTCCATTTACTGACTCTGAGTCAGAGATCGCAGATGAGTGTAAAGCATCAGCATATCTACAGAAATGTTTTGTTTAAAGACATGAATAAGCTACTATAAAGATGACATAAGGAAGGGTTTTATGAAGCTCCTTAAAGCCATACATCAGTTTCAGGCTTGAGTGCTTTCTGCTACTCATCTCTTCAGAATGCCTTAGCAGGAGAAAATAACTGTGGGGGGTTGCAACTGGGGTACTCAAAGCTAAAATATTTGCTCTATCTTAATATTCGTTGATATTTCTTGATTTATATTTGTCAGAAAGCATTATCAAAGTATATATGCTGTATTCACCTCTCTAACCAGACCTCACAACAAATAGTACTAGGTTGTTGTTAATGCAAGGTTTGACTGACGTTTAAAGCAGGATGTATCTGTATGTTGTCAGCATTGAAGACCCTTTCTGGACTTCTGGATATAGAAAGCATAGGCTTTAGTATACAATAATACCCTACTTATCTGTCTTTTTCGAAACACCCTAAACCTTATGAGCATATACAATATTCTGTCTGTGTTCGCTGAATCTGACCAGCATACTTTATTTTACCACAGATACAGTTCTATGGCTTCCTTTGTTTTCTCTTTGTGTAGTGCCTCACCAAAGTACTGTTACAAACACCATCTGTATCTGACTCTGGTTAAGATAACGCGGTAGAACCTAAAATTGAATACTTGCTTTCTTGCACTGCTACATCAGTGAATGCAGGCCATGTTATACCTCTCCCATATTCCCTGGTCATCATATTAAAACGTCAGCATTCTTCATGTTAATAACATAGCTACATTGGGTTTGAATGAATTAGGACAGCAATACTTTTGCTATCTTTCTAGCTTATTCACATCTTTTTATAAGCGCTTCTATCTTTATTAGAAATTATTTAATTTAAGTAATTACAGCTGAAATATATCCTTGTACCAGATAGTAGTGCTAAGCCCAGTATCAAGGCATTAGTCACACAAAGAAATCAAGTGCACATTCCTTAAAGAGATTAAGTGTAACAGTAAACAGATCATTTGACCACAGTGTGTTTTAAAACAATTTAAATGACAACCTAGATTTAAACTATGGATATTTAAAATCTAGGGCTAAAAGATAAACATTAATAGACAGTAGTGGGAGTATGAACAGACTAAATAGATGTACATATATTTAAATAGAACTGATAGTATAGTAATAGAGATAAGCTAATGAAATGTAATTGGTAATGACTTGCCTCATTAATGTAAATAAAAAAGATAAGTATTTTTTCTTTGTTACACAGAGATTTATGAAACTGAACACTGCACTTTGTTCAAATTAATAAGAACTGTCAAAATACTTTCTATGTTGACAAGGACAACACACACACACACACACACACACACACACACACACACACACACTCACACACACACATACACACACACACACACACACACATACACACACTCACAAACATAGCACAACAACAAGGCAAACAATAAAAAGTATCCATCATGGACCTTCACTTTCCCTGTGGAAAACTGGCTACGTCTTCAGCTATTTTCCAGTATTTAACTTCTAATTCCTGTGCTTATGCTTAAAGATATTATCCTCTGCACCCTACCCTAACATTTACCCTCATATACTACTGCCCCCTGTTCTCCACTCTTCTTTCCTCTCTCTTACTGTTCATAACCTTCAACAATTTCCTAGATTTGTATCTTCTGTTTACTTTCTGCTTCATAGAATACCTTATAATCTGTCCTAGTCTGGGTTGTTACATGTGAAAACATGTATAGCAGAATGAAAAATGATTTCTTTGTTTAAGCTATATGTAGTTCCCTGAATATATGACCTTTATATATTGTATATTATGAATACTATTTAGTTTTGTACACTGTAAATCACCGTAAAACTGATTAGTGTATTTATCCATTACCAAATTCACTTGTATGTATGAATGGTATAAAATTTAGCATTGTGTTAATATACTTTTTTCTTTGTAGTCACTGTAACTGGTCTGGCATTGATGGTTTGCAGTTCCACCACCATCATGAAACATGGTGACCAATCTGGCACTGATGGTGATTGAATCCCACAACAGACAACCAGCTGTTGTACTGGATATTTGAAGAACAGGAGTTATGGCCTCTGGAAACACTCTTCTATCCACAAATAGGTCTGATCACTACCAGAGTGATGGTCTTGCAAGTCATACCACTAGCACTCAACCTATTCACCAAATATATCTTGGCCTTAACAGAAAACAGGAACTACGCACTGCTGCTCTGGGTGTTGGCTTTCAACATCCAGATGAAGACTAGTAATTCATATTGACTATTTACCATGCTGTGTATTTTGCCTAGCTCCCCAGGCCTCTTTCCTGCTACTCTGTGAATGTAAGTGTCTTTCAATGTCCCTTACCCATTGACGATTTCTTTCAAAACAAATTTTTACACATACACACATCACAATTCCCTGGGAATGCAGGTAGAAGTTTCCAGTTCCCCATAACATTCAACATGGCAGGCCAGAACTGTTACCAGTCTAGGTTATTGGGCTAGAGAATCAACTTATCTGTTACTGTTTCAATCTTGATCGGTAGCCAAGTAGCAATAATAAAAAATAAATTATAATACACACACCCACACACACACACACACACACACACACACACACACACACACACACACACACACACACATGCACACACACACACACACACACACACACACACACACACACACACACACACACACACACACACATATGCACACAGATATTCATAAAACAACCTATAAAATAGATAGATATATTAAATTTTTGAGGGTATTAAGCTATACTTTTTAACAGTACTAAATAGTTTCAATTTTTCTGATTGTGAGTGTATTCAGGATTGAATCGTTCAATTCCATACAGTTTTTTTAAAGTTCAGTTGTTGTCTTGTACAGATGCCATCGGCTATTCAAGCTTATGTGTTTGATTGAGTTTTCATTTAAAAGAAGAGAGACACATAGGAAATCCTGTTTGATGGTTTTTATGAGGATGTCGGAGTTTCACCAAATGCTTTAAGGAATGTAGCTTTCGCTTCTTGTAGGTTTTTTATAGAGTACATTACACTTTTGTGCTGGAATGATAAGATGGCTGGATATTTCATCTGGAACTTGATGGATTTGTTTATAAGAAACTTGCAAAAGGGTGAGAGGGATTGTCTTTCTTGTTTAATAGGGAACGGCAAATCCTGGGCAAATGTAATTTTTGAGCCTCTCCAGATCACAAACTTCTTAGATTTAGCAGCTTGTAGGATTGACTGGGCATGGGAAGCATTAAGAAGCCTTGTGTAAATTTGTCTGGGCATATCCATTTCTTGTGATTTTCTCAATGCAATATGGATTCTTTCAATTGAGAATGTTTGTGCAAGATCTTTATTATCTAGTAAGAGACCAATAATTTCCTGTGCAATAGTGGGCAGTTGTGATTGTTCAAACTTCTCAGGAACTCCTCTGATCAGCACATTATTATGCCTTGTTCTAGCCTCCAGATCAATTATTTTTTTGCTGCATTTCTTTTATAGAAGCTTCAGTTGTGGAAGTATTTTTTGAAGTTCCTGTATTTTGATTTCGTTTTCCAAGATTTTTGCACCATTTTGATCTATTCTGGTAATGATTTGTTCCAGGTTGTTGCCAAAAAAGGTTAACTTTGATGAAAATGTTTGCATTTCAGACTGAAGTGGAGATAGTGCTGCCTTGAGATCCTCAGTTGTAAAGGGATGATCTCCCTTATTGTTTTGTGGCTGTTTGGAGGCCTCAGGCTGTGATTTGGTTGTTTTCTGCCTTTTGGTAGATGTTTCCTTTTCTGGAGATGAAATTAGTGAAAGTCTAGTTTTTGAAGATTGTGCTTCCATTTGTTCCATCTTGAGTAGATTTTTATTTTTTCCTCCTTTTTCTTTAAATTCCTATATTTGTTTGTGCTTCTGTAGATTCTTTGCAGTGCTGTCCGGCCTAGACACATGTGGCTGTGAGTGCTATTACCCCTTACCCCCTTGGATGAAGAGAGGATATATCAGCCTTTCCAAGTCACAAATTCAGCAAAACTTTTTTAAGAGGTAGGTAGATTATATTTAGTTTTGTTTTGTAAAATCCTTTTTTTGCCTTTTTTATGATGTGGCAGCAGGTGATTCAGGTAGATTATCTGGCAGTGGTAAGAGCACACAGAAGACAGTGTTTCCTAGTCAGCAGCCATTTTGGAATCGAACTGCAAAAGTTTGAAGGTCAAAACATAGAACTATGAAGCATATAAAAAAAAGGTCAAAACATAGAACCATGAAGCATATTAAAAAAAAAAAAAAACAAAGATAAAATAAAAAAATTCTCCAGTCAGTGCAAATGTCCTAACAATATCAACAAACATAAAAACGTATGATATATGCACAAATCAACTGCAGGATGTTACACAACCCTTCCATACATACATACAGGAAGTGTGACAAGTGTGTCAACATGACATGTAGCTAAAGTAGGAGATGAGTCAATGTTAGTGACATTTGTATGAGGTGATAATGTAGATGGAGTCTCCCAACTCCAAAAGAGCACTACAATAAAGAAAAGGCAAACTCTCGGTCCCCAGAAATGCCAGCAGCCAGCAAAAACTCTGGTTCAATGTTTTGACCTTTGAAGTTTTGCATTTCAGTATTGTTGACTATCATTCTATTGCCATATATACATATATAGCTTACATTTACATTTCTGAGGGAAGGTTCAATGACTATGGGATGTCGAATTACAGTTGGCTGACCCATGTTGCTGAACCTTCAGTTGTGCAAGTCCTGGTTCGTTGAATGCACAGTGCATTCACACAGATGAGGTAGATCTTGTAACTAGAGATCACAGTACAGTGGGAATCAGGAAATTAACCCTTTTCCCCACTGTAGTGCAATCTTGGAGTTGGAATATATAATGTGCAGGGAGTGTGTGGGGGGTGCTGCCCCCCACGTCGGGGGGTGCAGGGGGGCTTGCCTCCCTGCAAAATCTTCACATCACATGATGTGCAGTGTCGGACTGCAGTCTACGGATGTCAAGAAAGGTCGACTTTGCAAGAGGAAGTCTGTGGCATTCTGACCTTCTTGACATTCCGTGTTCAACTTTTTAGTTGAGATTTAAGGTAGGAATGTCTTTTGGGTATCGACTATATGACAGTAAACCATACACACACACATATATATATATATATATATATATATATATATATATATATATATATATATATATATATATACACACACACACACACACACACACACACACACACACACACACACACACACATATATATATATATATATATATATATATATATATATATATATATATATGTATGTATACGACCACAACTACAGCACTCAAAATTGAAGAAATAAATCCATGAAGAAGTGGGCTATGCCAGAATGAATAACCAAATGATAAAAGTCAGACATAAACATAAGAAACTGTTTTAACAGCAGGGCACAATCACAGACCGTTTTTTTCCTCATAGCATCATCAATGTGAGACAGAAAATGATAACCAGACTACTTAATATAACAAGCAGTTAAAGGCACAGTGCTTAATATTCAAAAGAAATCACCCTCACTACAACAGCAAACAATCCATACCAAAGGATAAATATGATATAAAGTATAAAAAGCACCCATACATCAAAATAGGAAGTCAAAAGTCTTACTATATCACACTTAGAATATAATATGATCTTAACTTTTATATGTATATATATATATATATATATATATATATATATGTATATATATATATATATATATATATATATATATATATATATATATATATATATATATATATATATATATATATATATATATATATACACATACAGAGTGACACCAAGAGAATACTGCCAGTCCAGCTATCTGGAATTTGTAAATAATCAAATGCCATTTGTGAATAGTAATATGATTCATCTGTTTGTCTTACAAATGTAAGAGAACTGTATGTTATGTACTGAACTTCAAGAATGTAACCACTGTGTACCCTACTGGAAAAGAACAGAAATGTATATAAACTATGTACCTGTGCAAATGTATGTTTTAATAGAACAAGCTGGAACATACAGAGTTAACTTGCAAAACTTCAAGAAATAAATTGAAATTAAAAGTGCTTTACAATATGCTATAAAACGTAGTTTCAGTGCAGCACGCAGACACAATGTCTAGAGCTAGAAGTGTCTTTCTATTGTCTTGGAGAGAAATAATTTTACTAGGTCTAAAAAGTAAAAGTATTTAATTGTTTTACGACTTCCAGTTCTGAGCAAACATCTGACAGATATGTATTTTTCACATAGAAATGTTAAATTTTGTTAAGTTTCTGTTAGCCTGTGAACTGAAGGCAGATGACAAAGAGGGATGCCGCCCGAGCTAACCCAGCAGTAATGCTGATTATTAATTTAAAAACTCTCTCAGAGAAAGTGTGGGAATTTTGTATATTATTTTGAATCTAGAAACATCCACTCATCATCAGCATTACATGTGCCTTGCTCTGTAAGTAAGTTATTTAGGGCATAGTAACGAGTAGTTTAGATGTTTTCTGTATTTATTTGAGTGTCCTGCAATGTTGTTTTAAAATATTTCCTGTAATTCTGAGCTCTGTAGTTACTGTGTTGTTTGAGTATTGTCTTGTCCTTTTATTACTTATTATTAAATATATTTAAACTTTTTAATTGTGGCTGTTTTTTTACAGATATTTAAGCTCTGAGAGTACTTGCATATGTATTTGATAACACTGTACAGGCCACTCCTAAATAGCCTTGAAAGTCTTGGTCACACTAACCATTTAGATAATAGTAACATTACACAATAGGATTGGACACCCTTTGGTAAGGGCCATATTGTAGCTGATAACTAAAGGTGGCTAATGGCAGCTGGTACTACCTTATAGTCTGGGCAGAAGGAGGGGCATAGCTAGTAAACCTGTTCCAGCCTTTCCAAGATGTGTGTGTGTGTGTGTGTTTGTTTATCAATCAAATCTCAAAGTATGTGTGTGTGTGTCAGCTACTTGGGCAGGGACACGAAGCACTGGTTGGACAGAGGGGGTGCTGGAGTTTTTGACTTGGCCACTCAGCTGAAATCTCAACTCTAAAGCTGTGCTAGTGGGGAGTCTTATTGGGGATCTGAAGAAAGAGAGAAAAAAACATCTCCCAGACTGACTGTGATATCTGTGTGCTCTTAAGGAAAATTGTACTTTACTGTGTGTGTACTTGTCATCCTCCCAATGTGTACATCCCTCACTAGTGCTAGTGGTGAAGATTGAGGCTCCCTGATTACTAGGCCAGTGCAAAGGGCATTTATATATATATATATATATATATATATATATATATATATATATATATATAAAAAACAAATACTTATGTTTTCGACTCATGTGGGTTATACAGATAAATATATGGCACTTCTTAAGGAGGCTGATAAGTTTGACAATAAGTTATATGTTCACAAACTTAAGAAATACCAGTAAGATCTGAATGACTATAAAACTGATGCATTTATATCATGTTATCGAAAGATGAAAATAGCGAACGCTATTTCATTGGCCCCAAAACATCTAAACATGAAAATGTCGAGCATTCAGAAGCTGCTCCGAAACACATACACACAACACAAGCACATCAAACAAACAGCAACCACATACATACACTTAAATTCCTGCATCTAACACTACACTAAACTAAACATACACTACTATCTACCCACTTACCTTAACCCAAACCCTAACCCTAAGGTCTGTCACTATCGCAGACTCACCTAACCCTGGTCCTAACCCTAATTCACTTAAACTGCCCCTAACCCTAAAGTCTGTCACTATCGCACACATGCCTAACCCGTGCCCTAACCCTAACTCACTTAACCGACCCCTAACCCTAACGTACAAACAATCACACACTTACCTGAACCCAACCCGTAACTATCCACCACAGCGCTAAAAATAGCGAAGCCACAGAAACGGCCAACCAAATTCTTTCTCGAGGAAAGAATTCACTGTTCTGCAGCTTCACTATTCTTAGCATTCGCTGAATAGTGTTCGATATCAGAACATTCAAAGTTTTAATACTTTGATGTTGTGATATAGACCCAAACTGACAGTGCCTATACATGGAAGAAAGTCAAAAGGTCTGCTTGATTTACTGAAAGAATCAAAAATAGAACTAGTGCAAAAAGGAAGAGAGTGCACTCGATATTAAGGAAATCTTCTAAGACATCTAATATGGGCTCTAGTACTTCAGAATTTTCATCTTATGATTCCAATAATGACACTGAGACTGACACAGGGGAACATCTGTCTATTCCTCACTCATACCTAAGCAGGCCAGGGGCCCTTTAGAAGGGGAGGCAGAAAGTATAAGAGTCAAAACTGTGGAGGCCTGTTCAGGAGATTCATGGAGACTTAAATGTTAATTTTGATAGTGTTGGTGATGGTTCCATGACTGATGAGAACCAATTGGTGGTGAATTTAACTAACATTGATTTTTCTGATGAAGAATTGCAGTTATTACATAAAGATTTAAGATTTATTCCTTCCTTTTATGTTTCATATTACAATATGGTTATAGACCTTAAAGGTTTTTGTAGGGTTCTTAACCTTAAATATTTTTATGTTCAAAGACAGAATATGTTAAATTCATCTGAAACATCATTTAGATTTAAAATAATGATACATTGGTAATTACATGTGCTGATAAGGGTGGTGCTATTGTCATTTGGGATGTGCATGATTATGAATATGAAGCCTTTAAACAATTAAATGACCCCATTTCATATTGTAGGCTACCTTGTGACCCTACACCTGGGTTCAAGAGCTTTACTGATAGCTTTTTTGAATAAAATGAAAACAAAGGGTGTTATTGTTGAATCATCAGCCAGTCAATTTTTTGTGGATGATCCCCAGCCCCAGTTTTTCTAACGTCTGTTGAAAATTCATAAATTGTTGGTTAACCCACCAGGTAGGGTGGCCACGGTGGTGCAGGGGTTAGCATTGCCACCTCACAGCAAGAGGTTCTCTGGTTCGATCCTCAGCTGGGGTGCCTTCTGTGCGGAGTCTGCATGTCCTCCCTGTGGTAGTGTGGGTTTCCTCCGGGTGCTCTGGTTTCCTCCCACATCCCAAAGACATGCTGCAGGTGGATTGGACACTCTAAATTGGCCCTAGGTGTGAGTGAGTGTGTGTGCCTTCTATGGAAGGTTGGGCATCGGGCTGGCAATGCGACACTGTAAGACTCCACTGCCAATCATGAGCGGACAGGTGATCCACTGTAGCGACCCCTAACCGGGAAAAGAAGAAGAAGTTGGTTAATCCACCAGGTTATCCAATCGTTTCTGGTGGGTGTTCCCTTATTGAACCATTATCAGTATACCTGAAGTCGAAGTTTAAACCTCTTTTGGGGTTTGTTCATGCACATATTAAAGACATGAATGAGTTTCTTTTATAATGAATGATTTACAGGTTCCTGGTAATGCCTATTTATGTATTGTGGATGTACAGGCCTTATATACCAACATTCCCCATGAAGGTAGTTTGTTAGCAGTGAAGTATTGGTTGGAACATTCTCACATGTATTCAAAAACCCAGGTTGAGTTCTTGCTTAAATTATTAGACATAGTATTAGAACATAACACCTTCAGGTTCAAATCCCAATGATTTTTACAAATTAAAGGTACAGAGATGGCAGCTACTTTTGCTCCCATCTATGCTGACCTTTTTATGAGATATTTAGAATTACAACTAATTTATGGTGATACGAACCCCTTCCTAAATTTTTGATCATGTGGCAATAGTATTTGGATGATTGTTGGGCTGTTTGGAATAGCACAGTGGATGTGTGGAAACAATTTGTTGAGTACCTGAATTCTAACAATTTTGGTCTACATTTTAGTGACAAAATTGATCTATTCACTGTTGAATTTTTGGATGTCAGTGTCACTAAGGCAATTGATGGGACTGTTATTATTACCCTCTACTGTAAACCTTTTTCCAAAAATTCTTTATCACATGCCAATAGTTGCCCTCCTAGACATATTATTGATAATATTCCTAAGTCCCAATTTTTAAAAATTTGACATATATGTAATTTGGATCATAATTTTCAAGCTGAGGCTAATAGTCCCAGGACTAGGTTTTTACACAGAGGACATGCTCATAATGTAATTCAGTCTGCATATCAAACAGCAGCCAAACAATCTAGGATGGCACTGTTTCAAAAAAAGGAAATAAATGTGTTGGTAGAGGGTGTCAACAATAATTCTAATAC
Organism: Protopterus annectens; assembly: GCF_019279795.1. Lineage (NCBI taxonomy): Eukaryota > Metazoa > Chordata > Ceratodontiformes > Protopteridae > Protopterus > Protopterus annectens. Next base: position 1,041,755,834 of record NC_056746.1, read on the forward strand.
GGTATACATTCATTTAATCTGTTGGTACATCTCTTACCTTGTCGACGTACCAAATGTCGAAAGCAGTGCAGCAGGTTCTCACAATTGCGAACCGGAGATAGTGGAAACACACAATATCCCCCCTTTTGACCCATGGTAGCACTTGTTTAGGTGGTAGAGTGGTCGGAAATGTCGCATTTGTTGTTTTGTATGACATTCCGACCATTCGCCACTTTCAAATTTGACATTCTGGTTCGGAGTTACACCCATTCAAGGTTGGTGTGGATGCTCAAATCAATGTATACCTTCTAATATACCTAGGTTTACTACTATGTATGGCACTAATACTTTCAAGATCAAATTTGTTATTCAAATACATTGGCATATTTTGAAGAAAGGTCCTTTTTTTAGCCAGATTCTGGATATTAATTGTCATTTTGGTTTTCGTAGAGGTAAAACTGTGGGTGAACATTTATCTAGTTTGAAAAGAGGTTGGTCTGTCCTGCCACAGATGGTAGCCAGAAGATTGGTAGGTAGTATCGTTTGTGGACATTGTAATTATTGCATTTTAGCATCCAGGACTATGCTGGTCAGTAACTCAAAGGTATATAATATTCAACATTTGATGACCTGTTCTAGTGAATGGGTAGCATATCTGGCTGTTTGCCAGTGCAGATCATTTTATGTTGGGCAAACTTCGAGATCCTTTAAACAAAGAATTGCACTACATGTGAGTGATATTAATTGTAAATGCCCACGGACTGCTTTGTATAAACATTCTTTACAACATAATACTGCACATTTCATCTTTTTAGGTATTGACATGGTAGTGCGGGGTGGACAGACCAATTTGCAGAGACATAAAATTTTGTCATGCAAAAAACATATGTGGAGTATTAATTCAGGAGCATTATTCAAGTCTGGACTTAATGATTATTGGTAAATTGTACATTTATGAGTAGATTTTTATATATATTTATTTGAATTCAGGTGATTACATGCTATTTTGTCAGTGGTTATTGAATATTTGTATTGGATGATATGGTCTAACAAAAAAAAAAGATATATATATATATATATATATATATATATATATATACATATATATATATAAGTTAAGATCATATTATATTCTAAGTGTGATATATGAGGACTTTTGACTTCCTTTTTTGATGTCTGGGTGATTTTTATATTTCATATTATATTTATCCTTTGGTATGAATTGTTTGCTGTTGTAGTGAGTGTGATTTTTTCAATATTAAGCACTGTGCCTTTAATTGCTTGTTATATTAGGTGGTATGGTTATCATTTTCTGTCTCACACTGATGACACCATGAGGCAAAACCAGTCTATGATTGTTTTCTGCCATTAAAACAGTTTATCATGTTTATGCCTGCCTTTTATCATGGTTATTCATTGTGGCATAGTCCACTTCTTTACAGATTTATTTTTTTGACTGTTGAGTGCTGTAGTTGTTGTCATGTGCATTTATCTCTGTGGCACCTTGATTTTGTGCACCGTTTCTTTTTGGCCAGAATATATATATATATATATATATATATATATATATATATATATATATATATATATATATATACATATATGGGTTCCATTTGTTTGGTTGACATTTGCTTTGGTCAACAGATGGATGTGTTTTGTTGATTGAATGTTTTTTTTCTGATGTGTTTGGTCAAACGTCCAGTTTAATGAATGGACATTTTCTTTGTTGTGTGTTTTGTCAGAACAGGTAAGAAGGATATTTAATAGGTATGTTTGTGTGTGTGTGTGTGCGCTCGTGCATGCACGAGTGTGTCTGTGTGTGTATACGCATGTGTTAGTGTTTGCCGTCATGTGTGGGTTAGAGTAAGGGTTAGATGAGGTGATAGATTATGTGTGTGTGATTGCGAGCATTTAGGCTTAGGGTTAGATTAGGGTCAGATTTAGTGCATGTGAGCATTAGTGTGTATGTGCATGTTTGTGCACATTGTGAGTGTCTGAGCTGTCTTGTGTAGTACTAGTAGTGTTATGTGAAGGTGAAGTTTTTTTTTTAATTTAAGATTCAGGTTAGGGTTACAGGCAAGGTTAGTACATATACTTAGGTGGAGCAGGGGGGTGAAGCTGTTCTCACTATCTGTATACCCTTATGAACATATTATTTACTAGGTAACTGTGGTAACATTTTCTGCTGGGTAATCCTCATTAGCACTAACTCAGGTTTCATCTGAGTATTTATTGCTTTCATTTAACAACATTACTTAATAAGTGCATGTTCTTTGCCTGAGATATTTTTCTGCTGTATTGGATCATGTACAGTTTTAAATGCTGCTTCCATATTATCTTGGCTGCGAATTAACTTGCCACCATCAGTATATTCTATATTATAATATATATTCTATATTATAATGTAATAATATATGTTTCCTCTTTAAGATATGAAACTGTGTCTTATTCTCAAAGTACTTATCATGAAAATGGTTGAATCATTTTTTTTTTAATGGTTAGAGCTTTTCTCCCTGGGATTTAGGACATACAGGTTGCCTGGTCTGTGACCTTTCCTTACTTTGTACCCTGTTCCAGCACCACGTTACCCTTAGAGTTGACCCAGTAGTCAGGGACTTAGGGACACACATAGACAGTATTCTAGTCTTTGATCATCACATGTCTACAGTAGGGAGGAAATTATTCTGTGTTGCACAACTTATAAATAAAGGTATGCCATCTAGGTCCAAGGAATTCATTGTTCCACTGTATTCGGCAGTCATCAAACCTATCATTGTGTACAATGGCCCCTTTGGTATGTACTTAACCAGGTAGATCCAACAACTGAAATGTCCACAGGGATTCTTCACTAAAAGAACACAGGGCATAAGTAAAATGTCCTGTGCAGACCAACTCAAGGCCCTTTCCCTGTATTCTGTCTTTTCCTACAGGCTGTTTGGGGGAGATCTTTGCCTGGCATACAGGGCATTGTCAGACCTCACTCTGATGGAACTCCTGCATATCCACCAAACAAACAAACAGCACCAGAATTACCCATTCTAAAGACTTAAACCTTGCCTGTGATATGACTAGGACCTGCTGGACAGACAGGTATGTATCCCACTCAGTCTCTGGAACAGGCTCCCCATCCATGTGAAGCAAGGTTTCTCCCTAACACAATTCAAGTGTAACTTGGACAATTGGATGGGGAGCAGGAAATTCATCCCTGATTTGGCACCTATGTCTCTAATGGACACAGGCAACCTGTAAATGGGTTGTCTCCCAGGCCCCTGCTTGTAAATATTTCATCTCCCAAGCCCCTGCTTACAATTTTCAAGGGTACCAAAACTTGTCAGAGATTTGGGATGCATGGCTAGGCTTGAAAAGATCCTTGTGGTCATTAGCCTAGTAAACACCTATGAACATATGAACCTAAGACCACTTCTAAACTGTAGGGTATGCAGGCTGTCCTACTGAATCTTTCTGCCCTATCATTCAGAGTACCTCTGAACTACATGGTATTAACACTGACCAGCTGTGTCCCACTGCATAGTGCTCAGTGCACTGCCAAGCTACACATAGGTTCATAAGTGTATACTAGACCAATGACAACTAGGGCCTTTATAAGCTTAGCCATACAACCCAAATGTGTTTCACAAGTTATATGTTTTAGACATTTAATTAGGGGTGATTGTTAGTTATGAAATGATTTGCTGACTGTCTCTGTCCATCAGAGACAGAGGTGCCAGACCAGGGGTGAATTTTTTTATTTCCTGCTCAATGGTCCAAGTTACACTTAAATAAGGTTAAGGAAGGACTTTGTTTCACATGAATAGGAAACCTATTCCAGAGAATGGGAATTCTCTGAGATACATATCCATCTCTGCAACATGTCCTATTTATGTCACAAGCAAAGTTCAGGTCTTTAAATCTAGTTGTTCTGACCTGTTTGTTTTGCAGATGTGCAAAAGGTTCATCAGAGCTGGGTCCAGTGCTGCCTTGTATGCCAGGCATAGATCGCCTCTCAGTAGTCTGTAGGATACTGATTGTAGAGGTATGGTTTTGAAGTGATCTGCATAGGGCATTGTGTTTATGTCCTGTATTTTTTGTAAAGCACCTTTGCAGACATTCCAGTTGCTGCATGTGTTTGGTCAGGTACATACCAAAGGGGGAATTATACTCAATGATGGGTTTCATGGGGTCCCTACTATAGTGGTACAATGACTTCTCTGGACCTAGATGCCATGTCCTTGCTTATAAATTGAACACTATAGAAGTATTTCCTTACTACCTTGGGCACATATTAGTTGAAAACCAGGTTATTTTCTGCATGTGTTCCCGGATCCCTGACTAGTGGGTCATCTCTTGGGGTTATCTTCCATTACTCACAGTTTATATGGAGTGTCATTTTTTTTTTATTGTTCAAAAAAATTGTTAACCTTCAGGTGTTACAGTGTGCTGCACTTTCAAACTGCCCTGCTATAGCAGTGCATGTCTCCTTATCTAAGTGTGCTTAGTGTATGGATGAAGTGTATGGTACACTGAGCTCATGCACAGTGCAAAATGCATTTCACTCAGAGTGCTTTAGGCTCTGTACTGATGGCACAGGGGGGTAGGATTCAATAAACCTTATACGGCTCACTAAAACCATGTGTGCATCACTGCACTATTTTGTATTCAGTGTGAGACTCTACACAATATGTAGAGCTGTGCAAACATGGTAAACATGGTGGCACTCTAATTGGAGAATAAGCAGATGAATTGTATGCTAATCTACCAGCCCAGGATGGCTGAACTGTTCAAAAAGTTATGAAGCAATCATGTACATTTAGTGTAGCTTTTTGCCTTGGATTCCAAAACCTATTGGAATTCAGCCACGGAAACTACACTAGAGGGAAAGAATGTTAGGGGCTGCACTAGAGGGAAAGAATGTTAGGGGCTGCACTAGAGGGAAAGAATGTTAGGGGCTGCACTAGAGGGAAAGAATGCTAGGGGCTGCACTAGAGGGAAAGAATGTTAGGGGCTGCACTAGAGGGAAAGAATGCTAGGGGCTGCTGCTGGTCTTCTGTATGTGTATGTGTAACAGGCCCCAGTCTGTACTGCTACTGATAGACTTCAGGCAAGAAGGAGAATAGTATTCAGACCTTGTTTAACTTTTCATGGCCTGTATTAGGTGGAAATAGAAGAGCATTACAGGATGAATAGAGACACACTTCAGGAACTCTGCAACCTCTGTTGTCCTCAACTGAGATCAAGGGCAAACCGAAGGGAACCAATGCCTGTGGAGACCAAGGTATGTGCAGCACTTAGATTGTGAGCTACAGGAACCTTCCAGAGACTACTAGGGGACATGCTTGGGGTGTCACAGACGTCAGCATCCAGGATCATACATCAATTACTCAATGCTATGCTACAGCATGTCAGTGACTATATATAATTTCTTAGTACCTCGGAGGACAAATATACAGCTATGCAGGATTTCTACCCCATAGCACATTGCCCTGAAGTCTTCAGTGCCATGGACTCTACACAATGAGATCAAAACATCACCCAGGAAACAGGAAAGGGTCCATATCAACAGAAAGGGATTCCACTCCATTAACTGTCAGGTTGTGCGTAATGCTAAGGGAATCATTCTGAATGTGTGCGCTGGTAATGCCAGCAGTTACCATGACTCCCATATCTGACACAACTCACAGCTCTACCACAGGTTTTCCAGGGGTGATATACCATAAGACCATGTACTGGGGATGCAGGGGATGCACTCACCATGGCTGATGACACCCGTTAGAAAGGCATACGCACTCATGGAGGAAAACTATAATGAGGCACACGCTCAAACAAGAAATACCATAAAACATGTGTCTGAGCTGCTAAAGGCACATTTTCAGTGCCTAGCTACATCGGGGGGGGGGGTCTGCAGTGCAGTCCCAGTACTTGTGTTGAAATTATCACAGTCTGTGCTATCCTACAGAATATCATCCTGGGAAAATGGTTGCAACAGGAACACTTAGGTTAAAGGATACACATTCTACCAGCACTGGCAAGGTCACCACAGCCACACACACAGGTGAGGAGTCTGAGGGGGAGCCCCCAACTGCTGTGGGTGTAGGTAGACATAGGATCAGCAAAATCACAGTGGGTAAACAAGTGAAACCAAGGAACTGTAGAAAAACAACCACTTGAAGGCGGTGTCCAGTACCACAAGATACCAGGTGTCCTCAATAAAAATGCTTTAATGCAAAGCCAAAATCCACAGCAGCAACAAATGCAATTTGCGAAAAGCAGCACAGCTACAAGAACAGAATGTTGGACAAGCGCTTTCGTCTGCTACCATAGCAGACTTTATCAAATCTACTGCTGCCAGTAGTGTAGTTACATAATCAGTACAATTAACACCTTAAAAAGTTTTAAAGACATAGTACAATCAACATACAAATTGTAAAAACGAAAAAGGAAAAAACATGTCATAACTTAGCAGCCCTTTCTATTAAAATTGGTTTTAAAGACAAACTGTCATTTAAGCCTGGTGGGTACCAGGCATTTAAACGAAGCTGCCATTTAAGCTCACTTTTATAAATATTGTTAGCCCAATTGCCACCCCTGGCTTTTTTCATCACCACTTCAAGTATACCAAATTAGTAGCCAGAAAACGACCCACATATAAGGGAATGTCTATAAAGGGCATTGTTCGTGTTGTGAGTGTTAATGGCATACAAGTGTTCATACACCCTGTTCTTTAGGGCTCTTTCCATTTTACCCACATAGTATGCTTTACATCCAGTGCAAACAGACAAATAAACCACTCCTACGGTGTTACAATTACCCCCCCACTAACCTAACTTTGTGGACTGGGTCCCCCAAAGTGATCTCTCGTGTGTTCAATACATAGGGGCAATAATTACACCTACCACATGGTTTGGTACTGCTATTGTTCCTCCTAGTAACAGGATGTTCTAACAAAGTTTTTAAATTATTACCCACATTAAAAGAAAATGTGGAAGCCAAATCCAAGGCTTGAGTGAATTTGTTATTACACTCCAAAATAACCCAGTTCTTACACAAGATGTCCTTAACCTTATTCCCAAATGAACCAAATTGCATAGACATAGAGTTCAGAAAATCCTGTGTATCCAACAATTGAAGGTCAGTCAAGGTGGTCTGTTCTACACTCACTTCACTGTTTCCTTGTCCTAACAGGGGTAAAAATTTCTTACCCCAACCTTACAACACCTCACTATTTATCTGTCGCAACATACAATCAGGGTACCCTCTTGCTTTAAACATCTGAGTCAACAATCCCAGTTCCCTTTTCAAGTTATCAAGGGTAGAGCAAATTCTTGCCCCCCTTATCATTTGTCCCCTAACCAAATTCTTCTTAACATGGTAGGGGTGTTGACTCTGGTAACTCAAAAAGCAGTTAGAATAGGTGGCCTTATGGTACACCCTGGATGAAAACTGCCTTAACTGGAGATCTCAAGTGATGTTAACATCCAAGTAGTCTATAGTATATTCATCAAATGTGTGGGTAAATTTAAAATATGGACATACTTCATTAATATGTTCAGTGAATTTATCCACTGTTGACCTGTCACATTTCCAAAGAATAAAAATGTTGTGAAGATAACGACCGTGAAAAAAAATACTCTTGTTTGAATCCAGTATTAAATATGTATTTACTCTCCCACATGGCCATGACAAGGTTTGCATAAATGGGGGCACAACTGGCCTCCATAAGCACACCCTTCACCTGCTTGAAATACTCATCCTCAAATGAAATAAAGTTGTTGTGAAGGATCCATTCCATTAATTCCATAACAAAGTTGATCATTGTATTACTTAGTTTAGAATATGCCAATAAGGCTTCATGGAACAACTCCAAACTTTCCTCATGGGGGATTGAACTAAATAAATCTACGATGTCAATCATTGAAAATCCACTAGTGTCAAAGAAAAACTGGGGCTTAATCCGAGTTAAAAAGTCCCAAGAGTCCTTGATAACTTGTGTAACTGAGCCCAAAACATCCTTCACCAACCTGTCAACAAAAACACCCAAAGGGTACGTTGAACTGTTCTGGCCAGCCACTATGAGCCTATATGGGGGGTGGTCCACATTTCTGTGGACCTTTGGGATTCCAAAAGCTGTGGAAATGAGTGGACAATCATTCTTCAAGAAATTCAAAATGTCCTTATTAATAATACCCTGATATAAACTGTCTTCTAAAAACAGCTGTAATCTCCTGTGTGATGTGTGAATTTCATTCAAAGAAGCAGAGGTATATCTCTCTGTGTCACATAAAATGTTAATGATGTCATTAACATAATCCATTCTCTCATCCAATAAAACCCTACCCCCCATCCGGCTCATAATTCGTATTTCGTCAGATAATCTGAGGCTGTTGAGTAACCCCGTCTCAGTGTTAGTCAAATTAAAATAATTATTCCTATGTTTCTTATATTCATAGGAGATATCTTTCATACAAATTTTTTCATAGTGGGCCAACGTGGTGTGTAAAGGAGGGTTGTACAAACTCTTTTTCTTAAACCTTGAATAATCACAAAACTGTTCCCTTTTATCTTTGAAAAGAAGTTGAAAATTGAGTTTCCTGATATAAAGTTTAAAATCAATAAGTACCTTAGAAATATCAAGTTTTCTAGCTGGAACAAATCTGAACCCCTTCTCAAGTAAGGATAAATAGTCATGCGTTATTATCCTGTTTGTATAGTTTAAAATATTGAACCCATTCAAACTAAGTAGTTTACCACCAAAACTAAAAATAATACCTTGTGGTTGTGCACCTTGTTCAAAAAGATCTAGAACCTGATCTGATTTCGGGTGTTCCAGAAGTTCTTCCTCCCCCTCTGAGTTCGACTCCTGGAGGTAACATGTTGCCCCCATTAAAAACCTTGCCTGTTCCTGTTTTTGGTTGAATATCCGCTCAGACCTCCTTAATGGGGGGTAATCCTGCCCAAACACTTCTTCTACCACGACATCAAAAAATAATCTTGCAAGTTTTCATCAGTCCTCCTCTGATCATAACCAGGTGGTTCAGGGTCCTGTTCATCTAGCCTCTCCTGATCATTACTCATATTTAACCCATAATAACTTTTAGGGAAGGGGTAAACTTCCTTATACTTGTACTCTATATCGTCTCTTTTTAATTTTTTCATCTTCGTGTTGACATTTTCCTTAACTTGATCTTCTATTTTTTCAAAAATCATGTCATATCTGGCTTCAAGGGTGGCAAAATTTGTATCATTCAGAATTTCATCATTTAAAACATTCACCTCATCCAAAAGATTCTTAATAGGTTCATAGGTTCATAGGTTTATACTAGGCTATCTGCCCTAAGGCATTTATAAGCCTAGCCCAGAGTTTTGTGGCTTACGCCACCCCTTATGTTAAAAAATACTGTGCCCATTAGTTTGTTGTGCCTCTGTCCAGCAGTGACACAGAGATGATTCCCGGGGTAAACCTACGATCTCCCATCCACCGGTCAAGATTTCTCTTGAACAGAGCTGCCTCACATGGACCGGGATTTTATTCCACAACATAGGGAGTCTCTGGGTGACAAATCTATCCCTCCAGCATGTCCTATTTATATCCGTGCTAAGGTTTAAGTCGCTTGCTCTAGTGGATCTGGTAGATTTGGATTTTTTGAGGTGGAGCATGTCCATTAATTCCGGGTTGGACATGGCCTTGTATGTCAGGCACAGGTCACCTCTGAGCAGACGGTATGCGACTGAATAGAGCTGGAGTTTCTTCAGTCTGGCAGCATATGACAGATTTTGGAGTCCCTTTATCCTTTTGGTGAGGAACTTTTGGGGTCTCTCCAATTGTTTCAGAAGTCGGGTGAGATACATCCCGAATGTGGCATTGTACTCAATCATTGGTCTGATAAGTGAAGAGTACATGGGAACAATGACCTCACTTGATCTGGATGTGAATCCCTTCATGATCAGGTGGGCAATGTAGAAGGTTTTTCTAACCACTTTAGCAATGTGAGTGTCAAAAGAAAGGCCACTGTCAACCTGGGTCCCCAGGTCCCTGATAACCTCTTCTGTGCTTAGTGGATTGCCACCTATATGGTAGCTTGGAGCTACCTTGTTTTTCCCGAAGGGTATGACTATACATTTTTTGGCATTTAACTTCAGGCTATGGCTCTGGCACCAGCTATCAGTTTCCATGAGACCCCTCTGAAGGATATCTGTGTCCGATGTACTTTCCACTATGGCTCCCAGTTTGCAGTCATCTGCAAACTTTGTCAGCCATAGTCCTCCTATGTTTGCCTGTACTTCTGAGAAGTAGATGCCGAACAACAGGGGGCCAAGGACTGAGCCCTGTGGGACACCACTTGTGTCCGGCTTGGAGTCTGACATGGTGCCAGCTACTCTAACCCTGTGGGTTCTGTCCTTTAGCCAGTTTGCAACCCATCTTGTGACATATGGGTTTACATTTAAGCTGGTAAGTTTCTCTATAATACCCGAGTGGGGTATTGTGTTGAAAGCTTTTGCAAGGTCAAGGTAGGCTGTATGGACTGCCTTTCCCTCATCAATGGCCTTGGTGACTGTTTCGAAGAAGTCGACCAATTTCAAAAGGCATGATCTGCCCTTGACAAAGCCAAACTTGGTCGGGTCCAATGTCTGCAAGTCCCCTATGTCTTGTTTATGAGTTCCATTATGATCCTCTCCATAGCTTTGCAGACTAGGCTTGTTAAGCTTATGGGGCGGTAATTACCAGGGTCCGTAAAGGCACTGCCTTTGTGGAGTGGGACCACAGTTGCCGTATGCCACTCCTTGGGCACGTATCCTGTGGTAAGGCTAAGATTAAACAGCTGCCTTATGTGTGGGTTTAGTTCCTCATTGAGTTCGTGTAGCACACAGCCGGGGACACCATCCAGTCCCATTGATGCTGTGTTTTTAGCTTTAGAGAGAGCAGCTTTCACCTGCGCATTGGAGATGTCTGGGAGGCTGCACTCCGCTGGGATAGTTATCTCTCCTTTTGGGGGGGAGAGGGGGTTGAAGTTTGCACTGAACCTGTCTGCCAGTATGTTGGCAATGTCTGTGGGTTCAGTGATTTTTGTATCATTTTGGACTAATTTTGAGCATATCTGGTTGTTATTTATTTTAACAATAAAATGTAAAAGCTCTACACCATGTATCAAACATTAATGACAATTCCTCTACTTCTTGTTGACCAACGGATAGCCCATTGGGAAATGTATACATACGAAGGCCCTTCGGGACCCTCTGTAGTTTAATACATTCGGCAAGGTACGTGTTATCAGTTTGCAAATTTCGTACCTTGCTCATTTTTGCTTCAAAGTCCCGGAGTCAGTGGTTAATGTCAGGGGGTTGCTTCACTTTATTATGGTTAAAAATAACCAGTTCATTATTAATCCATCTGTTGAAACGTGATTTCCTCATTGATTCCTGTGACTTAGCTTCCCCTGTCACCTGTCCACAAGGGATACTAACTTGTGTTGAAGACAAAGCCATTTGTTCCAGTCCCAGTACTTGTGTTGAAATTATCACAGTCTGTGCTATCCTACAGAATGTCATCCTGGGAAAACAGCTGCAATGGGAACACCTAGGTTAAGGGATACACATTCCACCAGCACTGGCAAGATCACCACAGCCACACACACAGGTGAGGAGTCTGAGGGGGAGCCCCCAGCTGCTGTGGGTGTAGGTAGACATAGGATACACAATATGTCCTCACCCTGGCCAACAGGCAACAGAAAGCACACATGCTGACCACCTAAGGGGTACAACTTTCATCTTGTGGAAAAAAAAAAAAAAAAATATATATATATATATATATATATATATATATATATATATATATATATATATATATATATATATATATATATGTGTGTGTGTGTGTGTGTGTGTGTGTATATACACAGTAAACTTTACACCAGGCAATGCTCACAACTTTTACCTATCCATGTAATAGCTGTGGACTGCTAGCATCACACACAGTCAGCCCTGAATTACAACAGTTGCAACTGCCAGACTATCAAGGTAAGTGATGAACATGGAACAGGGAAATAAATGTGTAAGAACATGAATGAATGGCAGATACTTGCATACTGTTATCGAAAATATACTTAAGTAGAATGTTGTCCAGCAATGACATCAATATGTGACAAGATTGACTTATGTAGATAGATTTATGCCATTTATCAGCTAATATGCCTCATGCATCTAAAATACCCAGAACAGAAAAAGCAGTCCAAAGCCTAATTACCCTTACATTCTCACAAGTGGAGCAATAAGCCTCTCTGATGTATCAATGATTACAAGAAATTAATCACAACACTAAAAGGCTGTAAGAAATCAGTAAAATTTTCAAAATAACATCACCAATATATATATATATATATATATATATACATATATATATATATATATATATATATATATATATATATATATATATATACATACATACACACTAAGCACTCAGTTAGCTATGCTCCCTATGCCTAAGATGAAATACATACGTATTCCAGAATCCAAAAGATAGAAACAAGGTGGTGACACAGTTATCATCATTTGGTTAGGGTGGGGTTTGGGTGGAGGGCAGGAGGCTAAGGCTGACACAAAAGTAGTAACTGTGTTTGAGTAAGAAAAACAGAAGTGTAGCTAATTAGCAAATGGCCACTGAGACAGAATGACCTGCAAGCCCCATGAACGCCTCATGTACATGTTGTGTGGATGTCTGTATGTGCGCCCAATGTGAAATGTGCGTGTGAGTGTCTTCATGAACATAGTCAAGCTCTATACTAGCTCTTCATCCTGGCATGTCAGATAGCTGTGAGCTGTGCATGGTAGAGGTACTGGTTCATTGTCAACTCCCCCATCTGTGAGAACTGCCACTGCCAGGAATTGCACTGGTATGTCTATGCCCATGGTCAGATGTCCTGGTGCTACCTAAATATGAGTGATGTCTGCTGGATGAGATCTCTTCACTACTACACCCAGGCCATGACCCTGTGGCCTACCAAACTGGGTGCAGACACCTCAGCCACTGATGGAGCAGTGGAAGTATTGCCACTATGGGAGTGGGATTGGGCATGGCCATGATGGCTAACAACAGATGATGCAGACCTATGGTCACATGGATGTTGCCCTCCTCCCAGCAGATATTCCATCACATTCACTGCCCATTCCATTGTGGCATTCACCTGAGCCATTGAATTGGGCACATAAGCATGCCCTCAGAGGCCTTAGTGCAACGTGCCTGTGCCTCCATGATGGCCTTAAACATGCAGTGAGAGACATGTAATGACACACCAGGAGGGTGAACAACAGGCCTCTACTGAACTCCCCTACCAACCCCCCTGCATGGCACCTTACCCAAACATTGTCTATGGCCAGAGTTAACTAGCACTGAAACCGCAGTAACCACACTACCCCGATCATCTGTGTTACCCTCAACCTGTCCACTCTCTGAGGGCTCAGTGGAACAGGTATGCATAGGCATACTGAATGGAAGTCCAGGTAATGTGTGAATCACAACCTCAGTGTCAGATTCATCCTCTGCACCTTCTGACTGTGCCTCTTTTGGTCACCACCATCATCAGACCCTACCGATAATCTGGCATCAAGTGGTAGTATTCCTATACTTCCGCTGTTTAGGATCACCTGCGATAATAAGCAACAAACACAGGAATGAAATTATTACTGCACTAAATATTAATACAACATAGATGAAACAAAAAGCAACACTGGTTACACAATTGCAGATGGTACAGCAATACAGACACTCATTACACCCTCCTCACACTTACAGATAATTATATATCTAGATAATGCTTAGTAATAAGCAAAGAAATATTTGCTTGCCGTATGCAGATGCTTCCACACATTGCAAGGAGGATGGTCCTGGAAGAAATGAAGCAAGGAAAGGACAGCTATTAAGCATGCCAATGGCAATAATACAGAGGGACAGTGAATACACAATCATTTATATGTCCTATAAGAAATAGCTGTAACTGAAACTTGGTTGAGAGGTCCACCCACACCCATGTGTACTGAACAGCTCTCTTGTATAACTGTATAATGTATCAGTAGGTATAGCTAGAAAACAATGTATCACAGGAAGTAGTAGTCAAATTCTATATTTTATTCTACAACCAAATATAAATGTTGCCATATGTAAGCTTACCTGGAAGCTGTACCTGTGACACCCTTGTCCTCCCAGTCACATCAGCACAACATCAAGTACATGGTGTGCAGTCTCCACTGAGTTGTCTGGATCTCTGACAGCGAACTGATACTCCTCATTTGGTGACAGTGGCGGCCTCCATATCTGTCTCTTCTTGGGCAACTGCAGACTGATGAAATCATATCAGTGTCCCGATGTTGCACTTGATGATTACTGTGGCGGTGACCACCAACTGCATTTACATCAGTAACTAACTGGTTCCAAATCTCCTGTCAGCTATATCCCCTTGACCTCTCTCAAGCCGAAAGGCTCCATGCCGCCTGAAAATCTGGATGATGACCTCATTCTCAGCATCACTGAAAGGGTTTTTGTGGATTTGTATGCTTGGGTGCTGTACTCCTATGTGACATAAAACATGTAAGGATAAAACAGAAAAATATCAAATAACTAATGTGTTTGTTGCAAAAAATAATCAGCCTGTGTACCCTTTGTCAACATCAAGCACTTGAAACACACATTTCATTTAGTACAACAGAATGTTAGGTGGTTGTTCCACCTCCCCCTCCCAAAAAAATGAAGATTTGTACAAACCAAGGAATAACATATAAGTAATGTTTATAAGTTCACAGGTGTGTACTAGGCTAACAGCACTGGAGCCTATATAAGCCTAGCCCAAGAAGATTCCCTAACATCATGCCACCGCAACGTTAGTTCCCAGTGCCCCTGTCAAGCAAAGACACTGAAGTGATCTCCGGGGTGAACTTCCTATTGTCCATCCAATCATCAAGATTTCTCTTAAAGAGGGGCAGTGAAGTGCTCTGCTTGACATGATTGGGAAGTTTGTTCCAGAGTATGGGAAGTCTCAGGGGTTAGGAACTTGTCCTTCCAGTATTTTCTGTTTATTGTGGTAATGAGGTTTAGGTCTCTGGAGCGTGTGGCATGGAGGGATTGGGATTTCTTTGGGTGTAGCATATCTAGCAGCTCTGGGTCAGACATGGCTTTGTAGGTCAAGCAGAGTTCGCCTCTAAGTAGGTGATAAGAGACAGAGTATAGCTGGACTTTTTGAGTCTGTCCATATAGGGCATTTGTCTAAGGCCTAAGATCCTCTTAGTGAGGTATTGTTGTGGCCTTTCCAGTTGTAGGTGTCTAGTGAGGTACATACCAAATGGAACACTGAATTCTATAATAGGTCTAATGAGGGATGAGTAGTAGAAAGGAATTATGACCTCTTTCTTCCTGGATGAGAAACCTTTTGTAATAAGATGCACCACATAGAAGAACTTTCTGACTACAGTGGCAATGTGGTTATCAAAGGAGAGGTTGCTGTCAACCTGTGTCCTCAGGTCTCTTATCACACCTTCAATGTTTAGTGGACTACCACCTATGTGGTAGTTCATGGGCACCGGATTTTTCCCAAAGGGAATGACAATGCACTTTTTGGCATTGAGCTTAAGGCCATGGTTCTGGCACCAGTCATTGGTGTCAATGAAGCCTTTTTGTAGAATGTCTACATCAGTTGGAGAATCAATAATGGCTCCCAGTTTGCAATCATCTGCTACCTTGGTCAGCCAGAGTCCCTTTGTGTTGGCTTGAACTTCAGAAAAGAAGATGCCAAACAGGAGAGGACCTAGGACTGATCCCTGTGTGACACCACTTGTAACTGGTCGGTAGTCAGATTTGGAGTCTGCTAATTTCACAGTGTGGGTTTTATTAGTGAACCAGTTGGCAACCCATCTTATGACATAGGGGTTTATGCATAGTTTACTTAGTCTATCTATGATTCCTGAGTGAAGGATGGTGTTGAAAGCCTTGGTAAGATCTAGGCAGGCTGTGTGAACTACCTTACCCTCATCCACAGCTCTGATGATTGACTCGAAGAAGTTTATCAGGTTGAGCAGGCATGATCTACCTTTCACAAACCCAAACTGTGTGAGGTCCAGAGTTTGGAGATTCCCTATGTCCTTATTTATAAGGTCCATGATAATGCACTCCATAGCCTTACATATCAGACTCATCAGAATAATGGGGCGGCAGTTCCCAGGTCTGTAGTCGCTCCCCCTTTGTGGAGTGGGATGACCGTAGCAGTGTGCTATTTGGTAGGAACAAAGCCTGAAATGAGGCTGTGGTTGCACAAGGTACTCAGGTGTGGTGCCAGTTCACTTTGTAATTCATGTAGAACACAGCCAGGGATATTATCAGGTCCCATGGAAACTGTATTATTGGCTTTGGACAGTGCGGTTTTTACCTGTGTAGCTGTGATAACAGGGACATGGCATTCCTCAGGTATTGTGATAGGCTCTTTGGGGGATGAAAGGAGAGTAAAGTTTGCACTGAATCTGTCGGCCAATATGTTGGCAATATCAGTTGGTTCTGTATATGTAGTCCCATTGTGCTGTAATTCAGAGCAGATCTGAGTATTGCCATGTAGATTCTTGCCATAACTATAGAATTCCTTGTGGTTATCTTTAGAATTTGCAGCAATTTTGTTTTCATAGCTAGCTTTAGAGGATTTGATGATGGATCTCAGTTTTGACTGAGGCTAACAAGGGAGTTTTTCCAGTCTTTGGATTTCACCCTTTTCTGCAACAGTTTTTTTTCCTTCTGTTGTAGAGCTTGTTTATGGTGGGGGGCTACCAAATTGGCTTCCTTTTTCGGAGAAGAGCATCTTGGTTCTGTTTGGTATGGCCTATTCCATGCACTTGTTTATGTGCTCATACAATGCATTGGTGTATGATTCTGCAGTCATGCACTTATTTTCCATTTGCATGGATGTTGCGAAGTTAGCCACCTCCATTTTTAGAAGACCAACATTGGCTTTGGAGAACTTTTTTATGGTAGTTTTCTTTAAGGAGGGGTGAGGGTGTGATGTGGATATCCATGGTGATTAGCTTTGTACAAACCAATGAATACTATCTATGTTTTATATATATATATATATATATATATATATATATATATATATATATATATATTCCACAGAAATATCAGGATGTATACTCATTTGCAATAGAAAGGCACTTGAAAAATACTTTTCAGTATAGACAACAGAATGGTACGTGCCCCCTGAACACACAAATGAAGGTTTGTACAAACCAATGGATACCACATAAATAATGTATATATATTTGCCACAAAATTATCAGGATGTCTACACTTTTTCAAAATTCTAACCTGTCCGTCTCACAAATGTAAATGCCTGCCGAAACTGCCTATGCCAACAATGAAGTATAAGAAGTGCATACAGATAAAAGTTCTATTTTCATCTGGATATATAAATAAATACATTTGTATTTATTCACATCTCATTTGCATCTAAAATGTTCTTGAACGATATTATTATACCTTAGAAAAATTAAGCCTTTTCTGCATAGAAATCACATTCAAAGGAATACCAATCTTTTGTTTTGTCCAAATGCACAAGTCTTCTCGTCATCAAATTCACTAGCTACATGGTTACCTTTGTTACAGTGTAGATTCAGCACTCTGAGCATTGTGAATATGCAAATGAGATGTGAATTCATTACAATTGCTAAATACCAAACATTTGAGTTTGTGTAGCACATGTAAACATAGTGTAAGCTATACACCATTGTCAGGTGTTAATGGCTTGCAGCTGTGAATGATTAGTGTGAGTGAAAGAAGACACAAAAGCAATTCAGACACCCTTCACTGCAGTGGGTGTGTCAGGATACACTTACAAAATGTGGAACTAACTTCAGTGAGTAAAACACCACACATTTATAATTTTTTTTCCGTAACAGCAAAATTCTCCCGCCTTTGATGAAAAATGTTAGTCACTGTCATGTATTTTTATCACAAATTTAAAGCAAAATGATAGAAAATGCAATATGCATTGCATGTCTGATATTACAGCAGAGATAAGAATGACAAGAATGCAAAGAGAAAATAGAGCTCCATTTCTGAAAACATGTTTATAAATGGTCATGCGATCAGACATTGCATTAAATATGTTAACCACACATGTACAACCAGCTGGGAATGTCCAAGTGTATGAACTGTTAATACTGGAGATGAAATGTGAATTGCTTGTATGCACATAATTTGACTGATGTTGTAAAGCTGAGTCTGGAAAAGAGAGATAAGACACTCCAACTGTATTTTATAATTTCATTAGTCTGATGGTTCAAATCCGAAGCTGTGTAGTTGTTTAACCTTTGCTTAATTTTTTAAAATTTTTTTGTCATTATCATTTGCGTGATGCATTGCAAAGACATGGCTAAATGCATAAAACATTTAAAATGCAATATCAGTTGCATTAAGAAACACCATCACACTTAATGGCAATGTTCGGCGTTCAGCAACATGGATGGTAGTGACTGCAGAACTTACACCTGTGACCCAACTGTGTGCGCAGCATAATGTATAAATACACTGAGGTACAGAATAGATAAGCTAGGTAAAGTGTGGTTCAAGTCCAATGATAGTTATTTTTTTTTTATGAGGAAGGATCATAATGAGTATTAACAGGAGTATATGTTCAACGAAACACAAACAACAGTTCTAGGTGCAATTCCAATGACCACTCAAAACAGATGTGTTTAGCACTTTCATCCACTATTTATTCTGTGAACTTCTTCAGAAAAACGTTTATCATACCCTAGCTTCCTTTTATATCAAATCCATTAGTCTAACAGGAAATGACTTCATAAACAATCAACAATTAACTTACAATAATCTCATTATTAAAAATGCATGTAACTTCAATAAAATGACTTGTTTAAAAAACAACTCATAAATAAAAATAGTTGCTATTAAATAAACAAATAAATTATCTATTTATTAAAAAACATTTTAAATTTATAGAAATAAAATAGAACGGAATGAAGCAAAAAGCAAGTACTTCACGTGTACAAAACAAAAAGCAGGTAAATCCATGTATAAAAGTTCAAGAATCTTTATTGTGACACAGATAAGCGCTTTCACAAGTAGCTTCATCAGATCTCTCATAACATCCAGGGTAACATTCTCTTTATATACACAAATTAATCTAAGCAGACAATTAAGCTCAATCAAAGAATTCTCATTTAAAGGTATACAATTTATAGTAAATCCATCTAAACTCTAAATCCAATATGTTAGTGTAAGTGATATAAAATCAAGTAAAAGTGTGAATGACCCTATACAAAACACATAAATATATGTATAAAAAATATGTAAATATATATACAAAATGTATATACTATATTAATAAATATATAAAAAAATATATATATAAATATAATAAATATATAAATAATGTTAATAAAAAATTTTATAATAAAATCACTTAACATTTCTACGTTGTCTGAGTTTAGGTTTAATTGAGGCCCTTTCATTCAGGCCTCGTCCTCTATCTGATTTCAGTAAGATAATCCACTCTGTTTCCTTACTCTCTGTATACGTTACAATATCGCCTCCTCTAATATTAGGGGTAATAACCTGTAGTACTCTAAATAAGAATGTATGTTCTTTATTATACAATGCTATATGCTTAGCTAATGCGTTATGATCATTAAATGATGAACATAATTGACAGACAGCTAAATATATGACATGAGGAATCAAGCAATTCACTTCAGCATTAATATTAAAAGTCCTTAGTAAATCAGGATGCATAAATTCTGTACTACTATCAATAAAAGAACAACAATTACAATTACCACAAGGTTTAGTGCATCCAATATTTCTGTGATATTTATCAGATTTCTGATAACATAATATTCTTTTTAAATTATGTTTATTCCTAAAAAGAAAACTTGGTATCTCTCCTACTACTTGTTTTATCTCATCATCTACCTGTAAGATGTCCCAATATTTATAAAGAATCGATTTGATGCCATAGTAATCTGTTGAAAAAGAGGTAGAGAATTTCACATGTTTCTGTTTATTAGTATATGGTGTAATGTGTTCTATATTGCTGGGTCCAAAATAAGGCATAGCTTTTGTAGATCGTAGACTATTAGCTATGTCTAACTGGGGAATCTCTGCAATATCATAACCTCTATCTAGTAATCTCTGTCTCAAATCAACTAATTCAGAATTAAAACCATTTTCTGTGAAGTTCAGCCTTGAAGCTCTAATAGCTTGTCCCCTTATAATGTTTTTTAAAAACATAGGGTGGGTGCATACTAGATCTAGATAGTAATGAATTACAATGACAAGCTTTACGATAAACTCCAGTGTTAATGAGATTACCTTGTAGTCTCTCAACATATATATCCAAGAACTCAATCCTGTCTGCTGAAGATTTCATTGTAAATTTAAGACATGGAATTAAATTGTTCATAAGCAAATACATAGATTCAAGTTGACTAGTCGTTCCATCCCATAAAACAAAGACATCATTAACGAAACGTCTATAAAATATAACATGTTCCTTAAAAAGTTGCTGTTCAAACAGTACTACCTTTTCCCAGTGTGCAAGGAACATATTGGCGTAGCTATTGGCACATGAGGTGCCCATAGCTACTCCATCTTTCTGTCTATATACCATATCTTTAAACATGAAAATATTATTCTCTAGAATTAATTCTAAGAAGTGAACAATTAAATCTATATAGACTGAAGTATAGTCACTATGTTCATGTAGGTATTGTGAAATAAATGTAAGTCCAAGTTCATTGGGAATCACTGTAAATAGTGATTATATATCAAATGTGACAAAGAGACAACTTGCAGTAGGATCTTTATACTTAATACATTCATAGAACTCAATCAAAAATTGCTTTCTATCCGTTAGTACTATATTATTCTTATTTAAAACTCCCCTTAGATGTTTTTCAACAAATATAGATAAATGTTCCATTATCCATCCACGACCTGAGACTATAGGTCTCATAGGTGGGTTTGTGTGATCTTTGTGTATCTTAGGTTTCCCTTGAATGACTGGAACAATAGGTGTAGAGATGCTTAAATAATCATATAGTTCTTTCTCTATCAACTTACGTCTGTGAATATCCAATAATGTGTCTCTAACATACCTTATAATATCATTGACTATATCATACGAAATAGGTTCACAGAATTTATCCTGTAGTAACAGAATCATCTTTCTTTCATAATCAACCATATTCATAACTACAATACTACCACCCTTATCAGCCGGTCTAATTATGATGGTACTATTATCTTGTAGTTTCTTTAAACTCTGTCTTTCTTTAAAAGTAAGATTATCCATTCTCTTGTGTCTATTCTTCACAGGCCTATTTCCGTAGTATAAGTGTAATTCATCTTCAGTCAATCTACAATAAGCTTCTATTAAAGGATGATGAACAGGTATATAGTCACTCAATTTCTTGAATTTAAAGGAATTATTACATGTTTTATTATCAGTAGGCGTTTTATACATTAACCTCAACATAACATTTCTACAGAATAACTTCAAATTTATAATTGTGTCAGTTAACTTACTATGGCTTTTAGGAATGAAGTTCAAGCCCTTATTTAATAGCTTGATATCTTCACTACTCAAATCAATGCTGGATAAATTATGGACTAACGTTTGTTGGTCCAAATTTTCTTCAGGGTATGATGAGTTAAAGTATCCCCTGAGAATTTCCTCTTCTGCCTTCCTCGACTCACCGAACGTGACCTCTGTGGGCCTTTGTCTGTACGTATCTGTAGATTGAGCTTAATTGCCTGCTTAGATTAATTTGTGTATATAAAGAGAATGTTACCCTGGATGTTATGAGAGATCTGATGAAGCTACTTGCGGAAGTGCTTATCTGTGTCACAATAAAGATTCTTTGACTTTTATACGTGGATTTACCTGCTTTTTGTTTTGTACATGTGAAGTACTTGTTTTTGCTTCGTTCCGTTCTATTTTATTTCTACATTTATTTGCATATTTTATGGTAACAAGCATACTTCAGGTCAGCAGCAGTTCCTTTGGATTGTTTTTTACTTCATTTTATTCTAGCTGCTAACCAGAGCAAGTTACTGAAAATTTCAACTCCCAGTTAGCCATGACTAAGTTTGCAAATGCTGGTGCTACCCTTGCCCCCATAGCTACTCCAGAAGTCTGTCTGTATAAGGATTTGTTAAATTTAAAGAAATTGTTGTCTAGAATCAACTCCATCAAACTACAAATTGTGTTAACCTTTACATTACTAAAGTTACTATGCTCAGTCAAATAGAGCAAACTTAGTCATGGCTAACTGGGAGTTGAAATTTTTAAACAAACATCCTAGTTACCATAAAGTGCAATTTTATTATAGATACATTGACAATTTGTTTTTCTTATGGACAGGTACACACGATGAGTTTTTAGACATGGTGGAAGATCTAAACTCGACTACTGACTTTTTAGAATTTAAAGTCAGTGGTTTTGGTGAAACTATTACTTATTTAGATTTACACTTAAGTGTTGATTAAAATAAGAACAATTTCATCAGTAGGGTTTATAGGAAGCCAGTTTTTGCTAACCAGTACTTACATAAGGATAGCCTACACCGACAGCATATGAAGAAAGGAGTTGTAAAAGGACAGATTATAAGGTTGAGTAGACTAACTACATATGATGACACATTTCAAAAAGAAGTTTTATTTTTAAGGACACTTTTCCTTTCTAGAGGTTATACTATGGAATGGTTAAAGAAAATTGAAAAGGAAGTAATGATTTTGAGAAGGGGAGTGGCCTCCCCATTTTACTTTCTAGTGACATCATGGTAAGTCCAGTATTAGATAGTACATCATAAACTTTAACTACTGGCCTTAGTAATTATATGATTGCTTTTCCTATACCTATAGTAAACAAAATGTGGTGCATCAAACAGAAAATAGAGAACAATTGGAAAATTATATTAGGAAATAAAGAGTTAGTTGCTAAAATAGGTATTAAACCAAGGTTCACTTATAAGAGAGAGATTAACATCAAGTCCATGTTAGAATTTGGAAGCAACAGGGTTAATAGTAGTAAAAGATTAGGTTGTACTAAAAAAAGGCACATATGCTTGCAGAAATTGCAAGTAATGTAGGTTTATTAGTAATAATTCTTTTATTACTTTAAGCCACTTGAATCAAACTTTTTGGGCTAAAGATTATTATAATTGTAACAGTGAATATGTAGTTTATATGGCTAATTGTGTGTCATGTGATCATTATTACACTGGAAAAACAATAAGAACTTTGAAACGTAGGATATATGAACACAATTTAGCCATTAAAAATAAAGACAAAACAAATTCACTGGCAAAACATGCTTTAATATGTCCTGATTTTAAAAGGTTTGAATTCTTTGTTTTGGAAAAAATAGAGAAGGCTGTGTTTGAAGGTGATCTAAATAATACATTAGAATGTAAAGAAACACTATGGCAACTATTTTTGGGGGTGGACAATGCACCAGGACTCAATGAGTCTATAAATTTAAAATGTTTTTTAGTAAACAGATCATTTATATTTAATAGCCACTATTTTTATTTAAGAGTTGTTTTTTTTAACAAGTCATTTTATTGAAGTCACATGCATTTTTAATAACGAGAATACTGTAAGTTAATTGTTGATTGTTTATGAAGTCATTTCCTGTTAGACTAATGGATTTGATATAAAAGGAAGCTAAGGTAGGATAAACTTTTTTCTGAAGAAGTTCACAGAATAAATAGTGGATGAAAGCGCTAAATACATCTGTTTTGAGTGGTCATTGGAATTGCACCTAGAACTGTTGTTTGTGTTTCATTCCACAGTTGGTTTTAGGAGTATATGTTCCCTCTTTCCTGCTACATTTTTGCTTTGCTAACATGTGTGCAAACATGGTTCAGTACTTAAGGAAAATAGTGAAACACTTTATTTGATTTGTCTTCCTTCATGCAAATAGGCTAAGTGGCACTCTAGACCGTACAGAGGATAAAAATACACTTGCTGACTAGCTTTCCTTGTGACCCCAGGTGTAAGTTCATGGTCAGAATACAGGTGAGCCCTGGTTCTAATCCAGCACAATCCACTTATTTATTTTTTTATTAAGGGTGTTATACTAAGTTTTCACAAAAAGTAGAATATATAGATAATTGTATATCCCCATACCTATGCACAGCAGGTTGATTGAGCATGCACATGATATCATTTATATTATATGTGTAACTTGTATAGCATGGTGTTCTGGCTGGAGTGTGATTCTCAAACAATCTGAAAATATATTGCTGATTGATAAGTACATTTCTTGGCATTTTAACCTTTCAGAGTTCTGCATTGTCTTAATTTTGCCTGACTGAATTATTTTATATATTTTCTGGCATTGTTTTATATTTCTCATCTATCCTGAAACTATTTCCCCCAACTCCCTCCCACCCTATTCTTGCAGTGTTGTTATAGTTGGTGGCTTTGCAGTTTCTCACCCCTATTGTAAATTTGATCTGGGACACCCCTCCCTGTCTGGTGTTCACTCTACTTTATACAGAGAGAATATTTGAGAAGGCCAGTCCACTTAGGTTCTTAACCTTGAATTTTTCTGCTCCTTCTTCCTCTCTCCTTGCACTTAACTAAAAAAAATGTGCACTTTATTTTTCTTTTGCATCTTCTTAAAAGTACTCAATTGTATTTATTCTGCTCAGTAGCCTGATTAAATTGTAACTGTCATTCTGAGCCTTTTGGTTTAAGCACTTGGGCTCCAGACCAGTTGTTTTACATTAAGAAGGTTTGTGGTCTGCACTGTTGTGGCAGGTCAGGTAGCTTACATCCTTCTAAGTTGGGAATTGCTGATTGAAGGCTCAGTCTCTGTTATTCTAAAAGTGTATTAGCTCTGGTTAAAGCACTTAGGCTTCAGGACAATTATTTTTCATTAAGAAGGTTTGTGGACTGTACTCTTGTGGGAAGAGAGGCTAGATTCTGCTCTTCCAAGCTGGAAATTTCTGGTTAAAGGCTTGATGTGCCTGCTTATTTGAACCGTTTCTTTCTGAAATTGGTGCACCTTGTTTGCTGTAGCATAGACTAGATTCAGGCATCCTGCATTTAGCTTTGTTTGTATAACTTGAACACTAATCCAGGCCATATTTTTGGAGAAGGTTTCCTTGCACCCTAGTGGCAGGAGTGTGCAGTTAGAACTTGCCTGATTGAAGACTGCTGGAACAGGGCTCAGTCTTGAGCTTTTTACTGGTTAATTGGGAAATTTGTTTAAATAAATTTGCTTGTTTTCTATTGTTATATAAAAAAATTCACTTTATTCATCTGCTTTTACTGTATATGTGTTTCTTCCTACTTTATTACTTTATTTTGCTTTTGCTGCTTGTTCTTAAAAGTACTTAACTGCATTTATTCTGCTGCATTTATTACTGTTTGTTGGTAGCCTGATTAAGTTGTACCTGTTATTCTAAGCCTTTGGATTGAAGCACTTGGGCTTCAGACCAGTTGTTTTACATTAAGAAGGTTTGTGGTCTACACTGTTGTGGCAGGACAGGTATCTTACATCGTTCTAAGTTGGGAGTTTCTGATTGAAGGTTTAGTGTCTGTTATTCTAAAAGTGTATTAGTTCTGGTTTAAGCACTTGGGCTTTGGGCCAGTTATTTTACATTAAGAAGGTGTAAAAAAGAAACGGTTGTCCAAACGAGCCAAGGTACCAAAAAAGTAACGTAGTTTATTTACAAAAGGAAAAAACACACGTTTTCGCTTCTGATACACAGAAGCTTCTTCAGCTTACCAACTAACAACAGTTCACTTCTTTTATCCTGTTAGTGATCAGGTGGTTAATTAAAACATTCAAGATTTAAAGGTGAAGTGCCTGCTTGAGCAGGAAGCAAAATTAACGTAGTGAGCAAGACTAACCACAAAGTGAACGTTGATATTAGCACTATTGTAGCCGTGAACACATATATAAAAACACATATAAAATTATGATTAAAAGTTTAAAACTTAACAAATTATTTCAAGAAGATTGCCAACAGTAAGTGCTGGTCAATAAGATTGTATAGTATAAGATTATGTCTATGTATAATGTTCACAGATTCAAGACACATAATTAAAAATTGATTTAAACAATATGTAATCAACACTAACTAACAATTTTACTGTACCTAACCTAACCAACATCATAGTTCATGACTCAATCTAGTAGAAACGGTTAGTTGTTAGGCTAGTGGGGAGGTATTTAAAAATGTTTGAAAATGTAATTTAAAATCTACGAGTCAGCACAATTTATTTCTTGGTTCATGTTTAATAAGAAATATAAAATGTTAGACTTGCCTTCTCTCAAAACTATATCAAGCTACCTCCCCATACCATGATGACCCTAAAGGGATGCTTACATCCGTATAAAGAGGGCCTTAGTGAGACTGAATACATAAGATGGATGTAAAGTATGTTGGTATCACAAGACCAAGGATGAAATGTTACTGGAATAATTAAATTGATTTAATTTAATATAATAAAGCATTACCTTAAGTAACTCCTGTATTTTAAGATGCAGGCTATATTACAACTGTCGTTTAGACCCGGGTACGAGAAGGCATCTAGTTGTAATTGCCATTCTAACTCACGGGTTTCCAACAATAATGACTGAGGTCCTCCCCTTTTGTCACAAAGAACCTGGTCTATGCCCATGAATTTAAAACTGTGGCCATGGTTGTCCCATATGTGTTTTGAAAGAGCATTATCAGTCTTGTTGTTCCTGATAGCGTATAAATGTTGGTACATGCGGTCCCTGAACCGACGGTCAGTCTAACCAACATAGAATGCATTACAGCATTCACAAAAGGCTATGTACACAATGGATTTGGTGTTGCAACTGATTTTATGATTAATGGTGTACTTCCTATTACCAATACTAAAGGAATTCCCTATTCTTAAATGCGTGCACCATTTGCAACAACCACAGGAAAAAGTGCCTTTTAGTCTGGACATGAAGTCTGTTGGATGATTTCTTTGTAACAAATCCTTCAAATTGGAGCCCCTTTTGAAAGTGAACCGTGGAGTCTTACCCAGTCTGTCATGTAATCCAGCATTGGTGATAAAGTACCAGTTCTTGCGGATTATGGAACAAAGAAGACCTGAGTGTAAATTAAATGAAGAGACAAAGGCTATAGAAAAATTAGTGTCACAATGAGTGAGAAGGGTTGCCATGTTGTTAGCCTCACCTGAGGGTTGATTGTCATTAGATTGAATGGTGTTCACCTCAATGCTATTATGTACAATAGCTTGGAGTAATGGTGTATAAAAACCTTCACTTCGTTTTGATGACACTTCATCTATCAGGTCGAAGATGAGTTTGACAGGATATCCGTGGCTACCAAACATCTCCGCAAGTAATGAGCATTCCTGCTCAAAGGCCTCAGGAGTACTACACATACGGGCAGCCCTCACAAGTTGGCCTTTGACAATCGATCTCTTTTGTCTCCAAGGGTGGCAGCTTGAGAAATGTAGAAACGAGTTGCAATATGTGGCCTTTCTGTGGATTGTTGAACAGAATCTATTGTTGATGGTGTCCTTGGATAATTCAACATCAAGGTAGTCAATCATGGATGTTGAAAAGTGATGCGTGAATTTCAAGAACTCGGTGGTAGAGTTCATGTATGATAGCAAGTTTAAAGCATCATTTTCACTGCCTTGGAATAGGATGAAGACATCATCAAGGAATCGAGTGTAAATCCTAGAGTAATTCACAAATGGGTCATAGTTGAATAAAAAATTCTTCTCCCAGTAGGCCACAAAAATGTTTGCAACACTGCTGCCACATGGGGACCCCATAGCTATGCCTTTCTTTTGCAGAAAATAATTACCATCAAACAAAAAGAAATTAGAGGACAGTACTATGTCCAAAAGTACTGTGACCAAGTAAATGTCGTTATTGCATGCTCCACAGTCCTTCAGCATGAGTTCGATCCATTCAATAGCCACATCATGTGGTATTGATGTGTACAGATCGACAACGTCGATTGTTAGAAAATTGTAACTAGGATCGAAATCAATATCATTGATCAAGCTGAGGAAAGACCAGGAGTCTTTGCAAATTTGAGGGATGTTATTAAGGTATTTGCTGATGATACTTTCAATAAGTCGTGCACACGGATGAGTGATTGAATTTCTGCCATCCACCAAGGCTCTCATTGGTGGATCTGAAAGGTTTTTGTGCATTTTAGGGATCCCAAACATGACAGGTACCTTCGGGTATGAAATGTCAATGAAATTGTACATGTCAATATTAATTCTCCCCTCCAGGTAGAGATCCCTAAAATATCCCTTGATCCTGTTGTAACTTATGTTTAACTCATTCAAAGATGAGTTAGCGTAAGCTGTTGTGTCAAGTACTGAGGACATCCGTCTACTGTATTCAGTTTTATCAAAAATCACCAAGCCACCACCCTTATCTGGTTTGGTAACCCTTACTGCAGAGTTACTGATTTTATTTAATGCCATGAATTGGTCTGGGGAAATGTTCTTACAAGTTCTGTCAATTCCCCTAGCAGACTGTAGTTGCCTAAAATCCAATTCGCAAGCCTTTTCAAATATACACAAACCAGAATGTAAGGGGGGGTTGAAGGTGCTTGGTAGCTTCAGGCCAGTGGTAGAGCCAGGCAATTCATTATTGAAGAAGATGTTCATGTTGAGTTTACGCACAAACAGCTTCAAATCCATTAATGTTTTAGCTAGTCTGAAGCCGTTGTCAGGTACAAAATTCAACCCTTTTGCTAGTAATTCTGTTAATTCTTGATCAACTACAACTTCAGAGAAGTTGTAAATGAAGAAATCGCCTTTTTTGTTTGAATGAACTGTCGGGTACATCACGTTGCTAGTCGACCCAGTTTGTTCGGTAGTCACAACCTCTACCAGTGAATGATTTAATTCTTGTACTTGTTCCTCTGGAATCGGTTGTTTTTCCCTAAAAAAGGCTTTTGATTACCATTCTTGTTTTTATTGTTGTTAAAAGATTTAATTCTTTTACTTCTCCGAGGTCCCTGCACACTCGAGGAATTACCCTGGTCATTATCAGAATTACTATGAATAGCAGTATCTTCTTCTCTGTCATCACTATGGAAACATGCCTGTTCTGGTTCTTCATGTCCAGCCACACTGTTCAATTTTCTAGCCAGATTAGGGTAGGCTAATTTATTTTGATATGCATGCCTGTCCCTCTCGAGTTTCTTGACTTTGTTCCCTTTTAATTTGACTAGCATTGAATCGATGCTTGTAAATGATCGATGGTATTCGTATTTGTACCTATAAAAATTATTGTCAGATTTAATAATATTATCTAAAGTGGAGGCTTCATCCAAGAGTACAGCAATGTGCTTGGAGTAATTTTTGATCATCAAATCTAGTAACTCAGCGCCTTGTTTATTGAATAAAGCTTCTAATTCTGAGAGGAAAGCAGCATCAGTAAATAGGCCTGTTGGAGTAAAGGAACTTCGGAGCCCTTTAGGTACAACCCCTTCCTTCATACACTGCTGGAAGTATGACACTTCTAATTGCAGTTTTTTAATTTTCAACATTAGGTTGTCTAATGATTTTAAATTATTTGTAATGTTGTCAAACAGATTACCTTGTTCCAGGGAGTCGTTCGCCGGTACGCCCGAGTTTGAAGAGTTGCTGAACTCAAACGCCGCAGCGTTGTTTGCCCATTCGGCTAGAGAGGGCATCCCAATGAGCGAATCCGTCTCCCCATTCAAGACTTGATTACCGGGTATTGCTCCGTTGATAGTGCGTGTAGGCACCATGCCATTAATGCTTCTGTTATTAGTATTTCTTTCAGCGTTGCCAGAATGATGCAGTAAGCCGTTGTTACTTCCCTCATATCGGCTCACACCTTCATTTCCCATTGAGGACAGTGCACCGGAGGGTTGCAGTCAGGGAATTTGCCCTGCTGGGATGTCTGCGTTGCTATCGCCCGTTGGAAAATGGTTGAAATCTGTAAAATTGCACCCATGAATGCCGCTGTGACTCGCATTCATCCGTTCGAAGTTATCGAGTCTTGTGTTGATATTATCCAGGCGCTGTGAAAGCGCTAGCATGAGTGCTGGTAGGTTGGCAGCTTCAGAGATGTTGCTCACATCGTTAGTTCCAAAAATATTAGGAGAACCAGGGCTCGAAGGACCACCGGAGGCCATATTACACACTATACTATACAATCTTATTGACCAGCACTTACTGTTGGCAATCTTCTTGAAGTAATTTGTTAAGTTTTAAACTTTTAATCATAATTTTATATGTGTTTTTATATATGTGTTCACGGCTACAATAGTGCTAATATCAACGTTCACTTTGTGGTTAGTCTTGCTCACTACGTTAATTTTGCTTCCTGCTCAAGCAGGCACTTCACCTTTAAATCTTGAATGTTTTATTAACCACCTGATCACTAACAGGATAAAAGAAGTGAACTGTTGTTAGTTGGTAAGCTGAAGAAGCTTCTGTGTATCAGAAGCGAAAACGTGTGTTTTTTCCTTTTGTAAATAAACTACGTTACTTTTTTGGTACCTTGGCTCGTTTGGAAAACATTAAGAAGGTGTAGTCTGCACTCCTGTGGGAGGAGAGGGTAGATTCTGCCCTTCTGAGCTGGGAGATTCTGGTTAAAGGCTTATTGTGCTTGCTTATTTGAACTGTTTCTTTCTGAAATTGGTATGCCTTGCTTGCTGTAGCATAGACTAAATTCAGACCTCCTGAATCTAGCTTTGCTTGTATAACTTGAGCACTAATCCAGACCATCTTTTTTTGGAGAAGGTTCCCCTACACCCTAATGGCAGGAGTGTGCAGTTAGAACTTTGATCAAAGACTGATGGAACAGGGTCAGTTTTTAGCTTTTTATTGGTTAATTTGGGTACTTTGTTTAAATCAGTTTGTTCATTTGCTACTGTTATATTAAAAAAATACACTTTATGCATCACTGCTTAGCTAGGGTTAAACTATTCCCGGCACCATAAAGTCTGCTCTTCAAGTTTTCCCTTAGAACTAGCCAGTTTTTTAGTTTTAGCACTCAAATATGTTTCTTTGAGCTCAGCACTTGTTCAGAACTCATTGTAAGCAATAAAGAAGCTATAAATTACTACAGCACTCAACTTTCCTCACTTGTCTGGAGGAAAACAGTTTTTAGTACTTAATAAATAAGCACCTATCCAGACATGTCTAAGGGTCAGCTCCCAGTGTTTTCTCTTGTCTCCCTGATGAATCTGGGCATCTTGGGGCAATTCAGCAATTGCCTCATGCACACGAACAACCCTCTCCTCCTACCACCCAACACTATAACCTGTGAGAGATGCACTTATATAGCCAAACTGGAAGCAAAGCTCTCTTCATCCAAGACTGGACTAGACAGTCAAGATGAGAAGGTAAACACTTGCACCACACCACACTCATCACATAGTCCCTCAAAGCCTACACCACCAAAACACACATGTAGAAACACAAAACACACACCTACATTTGCAGAGGATCTCAATAAAAATCTGCTCAAGCAACAGAGACCTCCAAAGCAGAAACGTAAGCAACCACCACCCACCAACACAACCCAAATGACACATAGCCCACAAGAACAGTAGTGCCACTCAACCACAGCCCATAAGGCATAACAATGTACCCAACGCTTTAGTCATAGGTGACTCTATAGTCAGGCACACTGATGTTCCACTCACCAGGCTAAACAAGGAGAAAGTTACTGTCAGCTGCCTGTAGGGTGCCAGAATCCACCACATAATGCACACACTCAGGTCACCCCACAACAAGTACAAATATGACTCTGTCATTATCCATGTTGGTGTGAATGACCTTGGACGTACCTCCCTGGACTACATGAAAAGAGACATGGAGGAGCTCTCCGTTCTTGTAGCCCAGGCAGGTATGACCCTATCCTGAGTAGCATCCTGCCATCACCCAGAATGATACCACAGTACAAGGACAAAATGATTGACTTCAACAATTGGCTAAGCTTCTGTTGTCATTCTAAAGGGATCCAGTATCTGTCTGCCTGGGATGACATGATTGACAGTCCACAATGCTTTACCAGAGATGGCCTGCACCTGTCACCCTTGGGATTCCAGATACTGGCTAAGGCTCTTGCCACCCCTATAGTGCCTTTTTTAGGCAAGGTTCAAATAACAAATTCACCACCGTAACAGGTACAAGCAAGCAAAATCTGAGGGTAATGCTACTCAATACTAGAAGTCTAAACCTCAGAATGTATTCACTCGAGGCACTCCTTAAAATGGAGAACTTCGACATCTGTGCAGTGACAGAGACCTGGTTCAAGGCTCCAGAGAGCACCCCTGAATTACTAGGCTATAATTCATATCACACCTTTTGGCCACCTAACCTGGACCGAAACACTAAAGGTGGAGGTGTGTACATATTCATTAAGGATATCCACACCTCCAGGCTAGTTGCTCAGCATAATGCATCTGAGATTATCCAAGTGAAACTAACTCTGGCCAAGACTGCAATCCAAACTGTAACTTGCTACAGATCCCCCACCATGCCCCAGGATTCACACTCCTCATTTCTTGATACACTTGAAAATATTAGGACACAACACAACGCCCTAATAATGGGCAATTTCAACTGCCCCACCATTAACTGGGAAAACTACTCATGTACCAACTCTTTTGCTCATTGTTTTCTGGAATTCATAAATTCCAATGCCTTGGATCAATTTATCCACATCCCCACCAGGGACAGCAATATCCTAGACCTGGTCATTACCAACATGGGTGACCGGTGTTCCACACCAGAGGTCAATTCCTCATTGGTCAGATCTAACCACAAGCTAATCACCCCAGACATCCACATCCTGCCCCATTAGGGAAACCACCATAAAAAATGTCTCCAAGCCCAACTTCATGCTTCTTAAGACAGAAATGGCAAACTTCATGACACCCATGCAGACGGACAATAGAGGTATGACTACTGAATCCTACACAAATGCAGTTCATAAGCAATTACATGAGTGCATGGATTGTGCTATCCCTAACAGAACCAAGATGCTATTCTCCATAAAAAGGAAGCCAATCTGGTGGTCCCCTGCCATAAAAAAACTCTACAACAGAAGAAATAAACTGTTGCAAAAAACGGTAAACTCCCATGATTGGAGGAACTCCCTGGTCAGCCTCAGTAAGAAGCTGAGATCCCTCATAAAATCCTTCAAAGCTAGTTACAGAAACAAAATCGCCACTAATTCTAAAGACAACCGCAAAGCATTCTATAACTAAGTCAAGAATCTCAATGGCAACACTCAGATCTGCTCTGAGGTACAGCACAATGGCACTAAATATACAGAACCAACTGATATTGCCAACATCCTGGCAGATAGGTTCAGTGCTAACATTACCCCCCTCTCACCCCCTAAAGGGCCCATATACTTGAAGAATGCAAAGTTCCTGTCATCATGGCTGTACAGGTAAAAACCACACTCCCCAAAGCCAAGAACAACATCCCAGACTGCGTTCTACATGAACTACAGAATAGACTGGCACCCCACCTAAGCACCATGTTCAATCACAGCCTCACCTCAGGCTTAGTTCCCACTGAATGGCACACATTAACTGTTATCCGACTCCACAAAGGGGGAGCCACCATGGACACCGGGAACTACCGCCCCATTAGCCTAATGAGCTTGGTCTGCAAGGCCATGGAACATATCCATCATGGAACTTATAAACAAAGACATTGGTAATCTCCAAACTCTGGACACCACCCAGTTCAGGTTTGCAAAAGTCAGATCATGTCTCCTAAACCTGATAGACTTCTTTGAAGCAGTCACCAAAGCCGTAGACAAGGGTAAGGTGGTTCACACAGCCTATCTAGATCTCGCCAAGGCTTTTGACACCATCCCCCACTCTGCAATTTTTGATAAACTCACTAAACTAGGTATAAATCCCTATGTCACAAGATGGGTTTCCAACTGGCTCACTGACAGAATCCACACTGTGAAAGTAGCAGACTCCAAATCCGACTTCAGACCAGTGACAATTGGAGAACCTCCTGGGTCCTCTCCTATTTGGTATCTACTTTTCTGAAGTACAGGCTAGCACAGAAGGTCTTTGGCTAATGAAGTTTGCAGATGACTGCAAACTAGGAACCATAATCAAAACTCCTAATGATGTGGACATCCTACAAAAGGGCCTCACTGAGACAGATGCCTGGTGTCAAAGTCGTGGCCTCAAGCTCAATGCCAAAAAGTGCATTGTCATCCCCTTTGGTAAAAACTCTGTACCCATGAGCTACCACATAGGTGATAGTCAACTTAACACCAAAATTGTAGTAAGAGACCTTGGGACACAGGTGGACAGTAGTCTCTCCTTTGATAATCACATCACCACAGTAGTCAGGAAATCCTTCTACGTGGCACACATTATCACAAAAGGTTTCTCATCCAGGAAAAAAGAGGTCATTGTTCCCCTCTACTCATCACTCATTAGACCCATTATAAAGTACAATGCCCCTTTTGGTATATACCTCACAAGACATCTACAACAACTGGAAAGGCCACAGAAATTCCTCACAAAGAGGATTACCAGCCTCAAACAGATGCCCTACGCAGACCATCTCAAAAAACTTCAGGTTTACTCCATCACATATCGCCTACTCAGAGGTGATCTCTGCCTAACATACAAAGCTATGCCAAACCCAGAGCTGTTGGGCATGCTCCACTTAAAGAAATCCCAATCCCTCTGAGCTACATGCTCTAGGGACCTAAACCTTGTCACCACAATAAACAAAACATGCTGGAGGGATAGATTCCTGTCCCAGGGACTTCCCAAACTCTGGAACAAACTACCTATTTATATCAAACAAGCAAAGCTCCTCATTAGCACTCTTCAAGAAAAATCTTGATGATTGGATGAGAAATAGAAAATTCACCCCGGGATCACTTCTGTGGCTCTGCTTGACAGGGGCACAAGAAAATAATTTTCTTGGGAGGCAAAAGCCATGGTACCTTTTTGGCTCGGCTTATATAGGCCCTAGGGTCAATAGCCTAGTACCTACCTATGAACCTATGACAGTAATGACTATGTCATCATAAATGTATTTTCAGACCTGGGATGGACTTCGTAGTTTACTGACAATGATCTACACATCTCCATTAACACAACTATAATTGTAAAACAGAATGTATTGTGTGGTCTGAACCAGAGCTCAAAAATCTACTCTGAAAGTAATAACAGTATATTTATTTCCAGTATATTGTTACACATTACTCCTGCATCTAACCTGAGAATGCATAAGCCAGGACCTTATCATGTCACACACATACAGACTTAATTAAATATAGCACCACTCAATCTTTAAAATATATATTTGTAATAATGACAGCCAGTAAACACTTCTTCTGTGGCAAGAAGGAAAAATTACCTATGTAGAAATGCATGTGTTCCCTTTTTTACATAGGTTTGAATCCCACATTGTACAAATTACTTTTAACAATGTGTAAAGCCCTACAAAATATGCTTCAAGTCATTCCATTGATCTCTTTAAAGTCATATCTTAAACGCCACGTTTAGCAGCATGAACACCATAAATTAATGCCAAATGTTACATTATCCTTCCTTTTTCATAAACTCCCTTCTTCTCTGTTTGGCAGTGTTTCTCTCTGTGCAATATTGAACAAACATGGTTTGTATGGTTGTGTGGGTTTGTGCGCTGGCCGTAAAACACGATATCGCAAATTGGAGAAAAACACTTTTACTCTTGTTGGAGGACCTGTGAAGACATGGCAGGAGTTGGGAAGGATGGTGCCATATTCAGGGTACAAAGGTGGGGTGTGGAGGAGCCAAACATACCTGTTGCACACCTCATAAAGCGCTACAGCTGTAGGCTGCTGCAGTGGACTATACTGGGTGTCAGTATAAGGCTGAAGATTGTAACAGTCTAGCCAATGCTGTTTCCAGTGCAACTGACATACCACACACTGGGGAGCATTGCAGGTGCTATTATAATGACATGAAATGATGCAAGCAGGCACAACTCAGCCAGTTGCTGGATGAATTTAGAAACATCCCAAAGTTGTGTAAGTATGCAGATAAAGCAACTTTAACTGATATAGAAACTGTAGATAGCCAAGACTGGTAAGCATAATTATTTCACATCTCTTTTTCTGTCCTTTATTTTACAGCTGCTCAGGAAATTTCAGTGTACATGGATGCATATGTTGAAAGATTGGAAAGACTCAGAGAGGTGACAGATGTATGCATGCAGTGCAACTGTACATGATTGTATTAAAATTATTGCTCTTTTATACATTGCTAGCAAATTAAGAATACAGATCTTAACTGTAAAAGCAAGCATGCATACCTTTTTCAGTAGCTGTTGGTAATTGTATTAACAAGTGTAATAATGTATTCAGATTTGGTATGTTCAAGTATCACAAGTAACAAATACATTCAAATGCCAAAAATATAATTTTTAATTTAAATACCATCAACATTAGCTTTACTGTGATGTTGCTAACTATCTGTAGTATCTTTAAAAGCATATATGTAATATCTGCATATTGCAAGGATTACTTAGAGCACTTCACAATCCTCTTTTAGATTGGGAAAGCTGTATAGTTAATATAATAATAAAAGTATATTTATTATAATAAAGTATTTCAATGTGACATATAATGTTCTAATCATCTCTATTCTTTTTTGTCTTAACCCGCCCCTTATCACTTTTATTTATTTATTTTTTTTATAAATGGGAATACAGTATTCTGATGTCATACTGCCAGCAAACAAAATACTTTTCAGCACAGGGAGGTAGGTCAACCACTATGGTTCAGCCTGCCAACCCTCCACCGCCTGCTTCACCAACACCCAGCACTTTTAGGATGCAACCTAACAGTACTGCCTTCTCAGCCCCTGCACTACTTGGCCCATCTACATCAGGTAGCATTTCCCCATCTGCTGGTGCACTGGTACCCTCTGGGAGTATTGATGGAGGTGGTGATTACATCCCCCACCAGGAGATGCCATGGATGGTGCATGATGTGATAGAAATTGGCATTGGTGCCTGCCTAAACCATTTGAAGAGGTTGCCCCTTAGAATGGAAAAAAACATTTTGCAGAAGACCAAGGAAGGGGTCAGTGATGACAGTTTTGAACATGAGATCTAGATTCTCACTGTTCCCATGTATGATGGGTATGTGCCTCCAATGTCCTCTATCTATTCCCAGTCATGGTGTCCCCCAACCTTTTGAACCCATCACCATCCCTGTGTCTGTCTTATTTGCCCTGTTTATCTGCATCTGCTTCGTCACCTAGCCTACTTACTTCATCCTGACATTCCCATGTCCCTTTCCCAACATTCATCTCTTTTTGAAATGCAAAAAAAAAAAAAAATGGGCACCTGTCCCACAAAAAAAAAATGTGTCCAGTACATAGCTCTCTACTTTGTATATGTCTCACCACACTTCATTTGGCTATACAACATGATTGTGTCATTATCACCCATCTGTGTTGTGGCATTGGAGGATGTTTTTCTAACATATGACTTGTCTCCTAAAGTCAGGGCACTTTTTTTGGTAAAAAAAACAGAGGATCCCATCTATTTTAAGGATACTGAAGATCCACAGATTGGTTACGGATCCCTCCCTTGAGACTGATAGTTGCTTCACAGGTGATAAAACAGAACCTTTTGCCAAATACGTGGATTGTAAATTAAAGTCTTTTTCTGTTGACAAGAAACATCTTTTAAAGGACTCATGGCAGTTTTGCAGACATTGACAAACACTCCATTTATTGCTGATAGCTTATTTGTCACTGTGGACATTAAATATCTGTTTTTAGTGATACCCCATGAATATGAGGCACTCCTTAATGGTACTGCTCTTAACAATTGTGAAATTAGTTTAATTTTCCAATGCATGGAGACTGTTCTTGCTAACAACTTTGTGTACTATGAGGGCGAATATTTTAAACAGCATAAGGGGGTGGCCATGCATGTAGCATCCGCTCCAATTTTTGCAAACATGGTTTTATAGCATTGGGAAACTTCCTGGAATTTAGACTCACCTTTTTATTCCAATATAGTGTTCTACCTTACGTACCTGGATGATATCTTTATTTTATGGAAAGAGAGCTCCAAGTAACTGGATGATTTTATTAAGTACATGTCTGACTCTACAGAGTTTTTGGAATTTACCTACCAGAAAAACAACCATTCTATTGATTATCTGGATATCACCCTATATAAGAATTTAGATCCAAGTAGGTACGAATCTAACATTAACAGTAAGGATGCCTTTTAAAATGCTTACCTACACTTTGATAGTCAATATCCCTGATGGCAGAAGAAGAATTTGGTTAAGGGGCAGTATATCAGATTAAGTAGGTTAATATCAGATGATGACACTTTTTTTGAGGAGATGGTCAAGCTCAGTATTATGTTTAAAGATCAATGGGATCCTCAGAACCTACTTGATGATTCACGGGTTTGGTTACAGGGGATAGGAACACCCATTATATTCCCCTTTTGCATACAAGTAGGGTTAAGGATATGGAGATGCCTAAGGCAATGGCAAACATATCACAGGAATTTGTGATGGAGTATAATAGAGAGATTTACTCTGTAAATGTTCCATTAGCACTCATTGGTACTCTGTAT
This sequence comes from Protopterus annectens, assembly GCF_019279795.1. NCBI lineage: Eukaryota > Metazoa > Chordata > Ceratodontiformes > Protopteridae > Protopterus > Protopterus annectens. Next base: position 1,041,794,460 of record NC_056746.1, read on the forward strand.
TTGGTATATCTGGTGTGTTGCAGCAACTGGGTGACATACCAAGGTTTGTGTACAAGAATAGTAGTAATCTAGATGCTAATCTTGAAAGGAGCAGTTGTATGGAAGGTACTAACATTAAAAATATGGGTATGAGGCAATATGGTGCCTTCAGCCAATGTAGGAACATACTTGAAGCATCACATTTTTCTGTCCCAGGACACCCCAGGTTAATTTCAGTCAGGAACAGGTACGACTACAGAACAAAATGGGTAGTGTACATAACCTTTTGTGCCTACTGCCTGGCATTATATGTCATGAAAATGATTGGCCCTTTAAAAACTAGAATCTACCAGTATGTTTACACTATTAGTAGGGCCAACTCAGCTAATGCATTATACCAGCACTTTACTAGTTGTAATGTGTGTAGGAAGTTTGCTTTAACTGTCGTAGAAAAGGTTTCCATTCCTTGTAGGGGGGGAGACTGGGAACTTTTGTTTGAGAAAAGAGAGTATTATTGGTAGGTTTTGCTCAATGCAATTGTTTGACCTGGTTTGAATGATGTGATTTTGATCAAACCTATTTTTAGAAGCAAAGCAGACTCTCTATGATTTTTTACATAGTGTGTTTTTATACTTGTTATACTTTTTAGCGTAAAGTATTTTTATGAATATCTGAGACCTGTTCTTTTGTATAAGTTTTTTCAATATATATATATATATATATATATATATATATATATATATATATATATATATATATATATGCATTTTCTACCAAGTTCTTTATTTTTTTGTAGTTATAATGATTTTTAGCTTTTTATTCTGCATGCATACTGTTGTTGTGAATAGCTGCTTTTATGTGTGTATCTCTTTAAATTCATTCACTGTTTTTGGCACCTTTTCCTGTTTAAAAAGGAAATGCAGTGGGTGTGTGATTAGTTTCTGATGAAGTTCATACTTTACTGAATGAATGCGCTTAAACTTTTAATAAAACTAAGGTTTATGACTACTGGAGCAGTGTTTTGATCTTGGAGTTTTGGTGGAGTACATTGTCATTCATGTTGGTTACCTAGTTAAAATAACTAATTCAAACTGAAGTTGAAGTTGCTTTTTTATCAAGGATAGTCCACCATTATTCTTCACAGAAACCTAATAGAATGAAAATATACAAGTGGACAGAGTTCTGTTTTTGAACTTCAGTTAGAGGTCTTAATACCTTTTCAGCTCCTATTCCTTTTATCTTAGAACATGTTTCACAAATCGTTGACACTGGGCTTTGCTACTCATCTTTTAAAGAACATGTATCTGTTACTACAAATTTCCATCAAGGCCTAAATTCCTTGTTATTTGCTACCTTAAATATATATATATAAAACCTTTTAAAGGAATATGCTTCTTTAAAGACCTCATATTAAGGATTTCATTCACAGTGGAATTTGTATTTTGCAAAAAAAAAAAATAAAAATCACTCTTCTCTCTTTTGACCCAGTATCTCATGTAGAACTGATTTTTTTTATCCTGAAAACCTTTTTTTGTGGCCATCATTTCAGCCAAAAAAAAAACTTCAGAGATGTAAGCCCTATCTGGTCATCCATCTTAGCTAGTGTTTTAGAAGGTTAAACTGCTCATGTGTAAAAGCCTTTTCTTTAGGACTAAGCTGCTGAAGTTAATCTCAACCAATTATAAATTGGCCAGTCTTTGTCTCCAATTGCTGCAATAGAGGAGTACCTGTTACATTGTATGGATGTGTTCAGATGGTTCAGTTCATATGTAAATAAAACCAAATTCATCAGAAAAGATTTTCAAGAAATGTGGCCTAGATGGCTAAGGGAGAACAGTAACTGAAGGAAGCTCTGTGAGCTTTAAAATGTTGCTGTCTCAAAATTACATTTAAAAATAAGAAGACTGATGTTTCTAGTGGCCATTTTAAACCTTAATTGTCTGAAATAACTAGTATTTTGTGTATTTTCTCAGTTTTCGTGTCAGAATTTCATTTAAAACTTTAGTAGTGAAGATGCTGCCAAGTGAGTCACTCTAAGAAAAGTATTCAAGTCTCTACTACGAAGAACAAAATCCAGTCACTGGTTTCAAGTATGTAGGACATTTCAAATAAGATGGACAGCCATGATTCAAAAACTGAAAATTTTGAAGGTGAATGCAACAAACAGACAAATAGATCTTCTGGGAAGTCTAATAAAGCAGCAAGATACACAACTTAATAACATTGAAGATGTTCTAAATGATCATGAGGGGATAATATCAGAAGATGAGTCCCAAGCTGAATTTTTATTAAAGCAAAATAACTGGCTTGCTGAGAAAATTGAAGGCACAGAGTGTAGACTAAGAGGAAATATTACAAGACTATATGGATCCAGGTTCTAAAACATAGTTGCTGACAGCATGCATGATGAAGGAAGACTTCAGCACACCAGCTGCTTAGGCAGTTTCAGAAGATTTACCGCAAGCAGCCTGAGTACTTAACTATTCAGAGTAGCATAATTATGGATTTCTCTCACACCTGTTGGATTCCAAAATACACTGTGCACACCCAAAACAACTTAAATGCAACAAACTGCAACTCCAACTCTGTTTCTGAAATCCTCTGTGAATGCCATACTGCAGCTCAAGGAACAAAGGCTATTCCCACAGAATCATACAGAATCCATAACAATACAGACAAAAATAAAAATACTACCTGCAGCAAATGAACTGCAACTGGCTGAGGTTCAGCAAGTTATGGAGAAGGATCTGACTGTACATCTTAGAAGGCAGCCAGCTAGACAGAGAGCAAGGTTACAACTAAGCCAACAGTTCATATCAAGAAATCACTGACAGGAACTGCCTAGACAGACAGCTAGTGCAGGCTGTGTACAACATGTGTGCCTCACACATCTTTGTGGACATTCCAAGGCAACCCCATCCATCTTGAAACAACATTGTGTCTGAGCCTGGGCGTACTGGCATCTGGGACATTCCAATGGGACATGCTGTAGGAGTGTCACAGACAGCTGCTAGCAGTATCTGGCAGCAATGTGCAACAAGGTAGCTGAATACATGTGCTTTCCATCTACTCCCATGGAGTGAAGAACTGTCATGCACCAGTTCTATAAACTTACAAACTTTCCACAAGCGCTTGGTGCAATAGAGAGTGCTCACATTCCTATCAAGACCCCTGTGCATCCAGAAGCAGAACGATACATCAATAGAAAAGGGTGACCATCCCTGAATTGCCAGATTGTGTGTGCAGCAGATGGCAGCATAACAAACATCATGGTGTTACACCCTGGAAGTGTCCATGATGCTGCCATATGGAGGGAAAGTGGTCGGAGAGCTGCATTCCAGAAAGGTGAAATACCTGAGGGACTACTGCTGGTTAAGTATAGGAACACAGCTTGGATGTATGCTAAGGACTTCCCTGTTAACATTATCCATGCTGACAACATACAGTATGGGTCCACTCCTGTGGTTATCCACGTGAGCCATAGCAAATGACCCCATACAGAGAACTGTCAAACCCTGCAGAGGAGGCCTACAACAGAGCACACACAAACAACATGAAATACCATAGAGCATATCATTGGTGTACTGAAAACTAGATTCAGATGTTTGGAGACATTCAGGGATGCACTGCAATACACACCTGGAAAGGCAGCACAAATGATTACTGTGTACGACATGCTATGTAATATGTTAACAACAACACATGGTGGCCTTCCAGATGCAGGTGTGGGTGTACTACCCCAAGTACCCCCAGAGTTTTGAAGATATTCCACAGCTATCAGTGTAGGAGCAGGCAGACACAAGTGGCAGAAGAAACAGGCATAGGCAACTGAGGGTGCAACCACAAGTCCAGGCACATGGCCACATCTGACACACACCTTTGAGTCATGTCAAGCCACATGTACAGAAGTAAAACCAAACAGAATACTCGTACAATGATATTTGAAAAAGTTTGGCACAGCCAAACGAAAGTGCTTATTCGAAGTTGATTTTATGGTGTTTCATTGTTTTACGCTAATAAAAAGTTTTTCGTTCCTTCTCAGTTTCGCTTGTTTAAGCAGCTACCAGTTTGCCGTGGTTTGGATTTTTGTGTTAGTATACATGTACAGAAGTACTCACATTAAACACTGATGTTCAGGTGTTGACCCACAACAGCAGCACAAATTGCATCTAATGTAAACTACCCAGTAGATATACACACTGAGCATCAGACATAATAACATAATTCAAACAGATAGCAGTATGAACATATACAAAGCTATCATAACACACATCAACTCAGGCCACAAGTGCACCGGTATGCATACAAACTTATAGTGGTGTATGTGTGTATGGCAGACAACAAGGGACATACCTGTGGGAAACACATTCCTATCTGCCCACTATTAAAAGATGCCAACAGGAAAGCAACTCAGGACATATTGTTGAACTGTTGTCAATATCACAAGCAACATATATCAATGTAAAGTATAGATAAAGTGTAATGGTTAGTAAAAATGTCAGACTACTGTGATATCAGGCTTCACAACAACCACAGAGAAATGACATTGTCAGTGGTCTGTACAGCAATCATCATCACCATGGGGTGAGACTGACATTACAGGACATAGTGGATCTACTTTCCATGTTACTCTAACTCAATCTGGAGTGCCCACACTGATGGCTCACAATGTGGTCCCATCTGCCCCTACCTTGTATGGAAACACTTGGCCCAGGTTGCTCCACAGAGGAAACTAATGGGGTGAAGCCAGCATTTGGAGACACACTGTGGGAAGGAGCACAACTGCAAATTGACTGGTCCCACAATAGATGGGCCAGTAGCAGAAGTGTATGCACACTGCAGCATAGACATTGATGCCCAATGGGCAAGGCTTGGTCTGCTGAGAGGGGGCCTGCCTCTCCCCATCTGGCACTTGGCTAAGCACAGTCAGGGCATGCAGAAACCTGCTCATACTACGGCACTGCTGTAGTACTGCCATAGCCAGAGATTCAATGGATTGTGCTATAGATATCATGCTTTCATTCTATGCAGCCCATGCCACCCTGACCTTACAGTGTCTGCAACTCTGTTCTTCATGCAACACACCCAGCTGGTGTGCAACATGTTCCATGGTACTGGCAAGTGCATGGATGTCAGATCCATGACATTGCTGGGAAGGTTCACCTGCCTGTAGGAGTACGCAGATACCCTCTGACAAGTACCCATGCACACAGCCTACACACCTGTGTCTATTCACTAGGCAACATCAAAGTGTTGTGAAAAAGTGTCAACATCACCAAAGGACTCAACATTGGGCTGTGGTCCACAGGCTTCATCCTCCATGACCTGACGTCCCCTTATTGTCATAATGGCTGGACAAGTTTTTCTCCACATCTGAAGCTACAGCCTCATCCACATGACTGCCATCATCTGGGCTTGAATGTGTCACCAAATCTGTGTCTTGTGTGCCAGGCACCATACTACCATAAGGAGACATATTAGATCCCACATCAGGATCAATGAATGAACTAATGGAAGATGTGCTAAAAGAAGAGACAGATGACACAAGGTCAGGAAAACATGCTTATATCACACGATGGATATAATTAATGACATATGCCACATATATTTCACTACAATGCTACATATAATAACGACTTGTATGTGTATGATCCATGGAACCTATATAAAAAGAGTTGACAATCATGTTACATATGTAACACACATGACATATGTCAGGAATACAATCATAACATACACCTGACACATAATAGTGATAAGATGGCACAGGGCACAAGGGATGAAATGCAACTATTGTAGGGAAACAAAGGCATAAACGCAACATTCTTAATTACATACTTACCAGCGTGCACCATTCCAACAGAGGTAAAGCACACAGAAGGTAATATATACACATATTGGTTGTTCATGGTTGTGATGCTGATGTTGGCTGTCCTATGAAGGGGTAGAAGGACACAGTATTAATGGAGGACAACAGCAATGACATGTATGAAAGAGAGGTAAAAGCATACCAGTGATACCCTCTCAATTTGATGATTTTTGCCGATCCTCAGTGAGAAAGTACAGACAAAGCAAACACAGTCATGTATGCAAGCAATGTCATAGTGACATGATAATACATACAACACAATAACAGATATGGTAATATAAATGTGACATATGGTACAGCTGTTGGTCAGCTGTCCCTGTGAAGAAAAAACAGCAACATTAATATCATACAACACATGTGTGCTACACAGTGCTGCAGCCTAGGAACTTGCTGAAGAATCATACCTGGTCTGTTTGTAGATGCACCTACATGGCTTGTGCTCCTAGAAGACCTACCTGTATTTTACAGTGTGAGGGAAATATCAGTATGACAGTATACAGCGCTGGCATGACAGGAGGCTGAGGCAATAACAGGTAATGGTCACAGTAACAGTATATGGACCCACATGTCATTTCCTGCTGTTGTGCAGCAGTAAATGGATCTGTGCAAATGAATGAAGACAACATTACACATGTTGGTTGTACTGTTATGTATGCACTGAAATTGTATGGCTAGATGTGATTACACTTACATTTACATCTCATCATCACCCTGTGTGGACCTATGTGCACAATGCAATTCTGCTCCTACAACACAAAAATGTCAATACATGAATATGTATGCAACAGCAATATGTACTGAGTTACTTCATATATAGTCAATGTAATGCAATGTAACACATACATGTGCAGCCTGGAACACTTACTTCTATCCCACCCCATGCATAAAGTGTTCCCCACTCACAGTATGCAATGATGCAAGAAACTGTGTAATCTCATTCAGGGGTGTTAATGATGGGCTACCACTGGTGGCATTTCTCAACTTCTCATACCGGTGTACCCTCTTGGCTATGCAAAGGATCATGATAGATCATCATCGGTTACAGGCCTCACAGGATCTATTGTGACATCACACAGCATTAATCACATTTGTAAGGTCAGTCCAGACTTCATTCCTCCATAATGTATATCCTGCCCATCCAAGGAGTCGCTGTCCATGTTGGTGCAGAGCATCTATCATTTTCCTGTAGAGAAACATTGTCACCCATAGGTTTGTTTGCCATCTTGATGACAATTATATGTACATGGTTAGATTAATATGAGGTCCCACATATGGAGATGATTATGTGGACAGCTTATGCCAATTTCATCTCTCTGCTGTCCTGTTCAATGCCAAAATCTACAAAATATTCCCTATGTCATATAGTACTGTGACGTATAAAACCATATGGGATATTAACTTGGAACAACAATATAAGCTGTGATATCTGTAGAGGCTGTGTCTGGGATTTGAACCCCCTAGAGTGGGTAGCACACAAGTGGAAGCCCAAACACAATGGCATTACACCACACAGTCCCCACACTATGCATGCAGTGCATATTAACATGCTACACATATTTGTAAAACAGAAATTTGTGATGCCTATCACATATATCCTGTAGCTGTAATGCAATTTGACCCTAAACAGACAATCTGTGTAAAAAAAGCAGTCATATTAACATAAACTGTTATACATGATGAGTTTATATTAGCACAATTGGTACTGAGCAGTGAATGCCATCCACATTAGCAGAGAGTATCTGAGAACTGCTAAATGAACAACTTTCAGAAAGCATCAGAAAGCCTCTATATCCATAAGCAGACCATACACAGTACATGGTAAGCAGACATAAACATGGATCTTGTTTTATTGAGGTAATAGTTCTAGTACATGTTTTACTAAGCATCAATGAATACATGTCCATAACAATACTAGAAAAACATACTATATAGCAACATATGGATAATGTCAGAATCTACAGGTTTCCACACATATACCATAGAGAATATTGAGTCACCAGCAACATATATGGAAAATTCATGAGTACATCCTTAGGTACTGTTGACTTGTGCTGTTTAAATTTGTCTGTACAATGGCATATGGGAAAGTACTGCTTGTTAGTGATGCAAATGTACCCAGCTGTATGCATACAGATCAATCCTACACCCATCCAGTCAGTCACATACATTTTTATATTGTACATAATTTTATCTAAATGCATTAATCTACCCATACATTTGTAAGGAGTAATGATAAAATAGGTCTATAAGGAGAGAAACATTTCCCAACATAGCACTGCTTGCAAGTGCAAAATTACCTTTGCAGCTACCTATGAGTCATGTACACCTGAAAGTAAGGCCAGCTATATACATACAGCATTTAAGTCCCATTTGTGCCATGCATAATTAATGAGGTTCATTAAAATTCAAGGCTTTGGAATTCCTTTTGCACATAGCCACATAAGTTCTCAAAATTCTGCACATTAACCAATAGCTCAGCATAACAGGAAGGTGCTCCATGCAAATATCCAATAGGTATCTTTAAACAGGACCATATGCAGCACGTGCCTAGTATCTTCCAATCATCTGACAATATTCCATAAGTGACACTTTTGAATTGTGATTTTGATACATTTACAGATCACACCATTGCTATCTATGAACTGAGTGGGACCTCTGTAAGCAATTTATTGAATTCTGATTCATCAACATTCTCAGCATTATCATCAAGATGGCTAGTTTCAGAAGGCTTTGACATGTCAGGGTGCCCATTTGGACTGGGGAAGAGACCACCCAGATGCTGACTATCTATGCTGGAGTGGAGCATCGCATAAGAGCCAGACCGTGGATCTTTGCAATAATAGATATATGAAACTGGATTGAGGGAGCATAAATGAGATATGGAATTTACTGGATTGGAGTGCAGTTTCACCACCTCTGTGATGACCTGCATAAGAGGGAAGCTGAAGATCTTTGTTGAAGGTTTGCTGAGATGAGGAGACAGCTGGTGGATGCCTACAATGTCACAATCCTGTGTATACCTGAACATGCCTAAGGAACTCAGAGATCTAGCTGTGTCCCAGATGTCAAATGCATGTCTTATAGAACCATAAAGTAGCTCTTCTGACAATTAGCTCATCTGGATAATTGAGAAGTCAAGGTGGCTGTTCTCTCTGTAATTAAGTGTTCGATTTCCATGGGGTTTGTTTTTTAATACTGTTTATCATGTACATACTAATGATCATTTTAGATGTTTCTGTTTTCCAACATAAAAGGACATCATTTTGCATATCCAGTATGGTCATGTATGACTGATGCCTCTAGCACCTAGGCCACTGATGACTACGCATTTCTCTGTTACATGTAATACTTGGACAGTATCACCCAGTCTGCCTGTGTATGTGTGAATGCTAACTCATAAAGACCTTTGTTTGTTAATTCTGCTTTACAAAATAAACAGTATTACTAAAGTCACATTTATGTTGGACTTTTCCATATCCATCCGTTATCTGCAGGAATACAGATAAACACACACAATAGTAGTTTGTTAAGAAGGAAAGTATAATGGGTGCTAGCTCATGCTGTATAACAAGAGGCCAACATGCACCGTAATCCATAATGTTCTCCAACAGCATCTCTTATCCTATACTTTCATGTGTAATACTTTGAACAAACTGGTATAGTTCTGCAAAAAGAATGTGGAAAATGCTAACATTTGCAACTTGAATTTCATATATAAGTGTGTCATTGTTTATTCATTTGAATTCAACAGCCTTCTCATACTTATATTTAAAGTGAGTGAGATGGGCTGATATATATTTTGACTGTAGAACAGGGGCAAACCCTAATATTAGAGATCCTTTTGAGTTACAATTTGTACTTTGACAATAAATATCTGCACATATATGTCTTCCCAGCTAAAATACATTAATGTGCACATGATGTACAGCATGACAGTGTTCCACTGTCTGGGGTATGAAAGTTTATAGTTGTGTTTTTGTGTGGTGACCACTGTGCTGACATACATTCAAACTTGCAGTTTTAGTTTTCATAAATGCACAGCAGGTTGTACTTCTTGTAAAGTGTAAGCTATGATCCCTATTAGTACTCCATTTCTGCACATTCATACCTCAGATTCATGTAAAGGCATCTCCTGCATGCAATCTCAGACAGGATGGATTAGCTAGGCAGGTAGGTGTCAAGGTTAAAGTGTGAATGTATCTGGGAATTGCAGGTTTGAATCTTTGGTCTCAAAATCCATGTTCAATTTTCTTCCAATACATAAAGGACTGTGTGAGAAATAGTCAAAACTGTATTGGAGGTTCTGTGATGTTCTTCAATTTAAAAGTTAGAGAACATGAGCTGAGCCATGTATACCAATGTTATTTTGTACCTACATCACTCGTACATGCTTTTTACTTTTTGCAGGTGATGGAGAGAGCAGTCAAAATCAGGCCATGTGCATTGAGCAGATGCACAGGCCGGATGAGCTGTGCAGGAAGCGAGATATGTTGAGTGCTTTGTCTAATTTGGTAAATAAAAGAGATGTGATCATTGTTACAGGTTCCTACTTTTGCCATTACCATGTACACTACTTATCATAAGGTAAGTGCAATAGTCAGTCAATAACTATGTTTGCTATTATGAATTACCTAAAACTATGTTTAAATATCAGGTAACAGCAAGCCATGCTAGCTGAAGGTAATGTTTTGAAGTGTAGGCTACAACCTAGATGACAATCATTTATGTGCAACTATCACAGTGCGTTTGAGAGGGATGTTTCGTATATAAGTTAATAGTGCTTTGTCTGCTGTTTGTAATGTATGTGTTGACAGACTTGTATGTGTGGATGTGGTTCTTTATGACTATTCTCTTGTGCATAGCCTGCCTGGTCACATACTGAATGGGTGTTAGATGTATTAGTGCTCATTCTGTTGTTGGCGGATTGTCTGGCATGTTATTTAGTTCAACATGGATATTGTATCTACTTACAGCACCTTTAATGGTTTATTTAAAGCACAGTCGTATCCTCTGTTTAAGGTTACTTGTGCACATAGGCATTCCTGGTCAATGTTTCAGTTTGTCTGTTACATAATCAGCAAGCAGCATCATGCTGTTTGTGTTTTGCAAGGTAGTGACTACTAATAAATGTATTTAGGAGACTGATACATTTGCAGACAGACAAGACTGTTTGTATGACATATATTATATTTTCATCTATCTCAGGCTGTCACTGTGTTTATGATTGTACATTATTACTAGCGTGTTTTGTTGAATTCCAAAAACTGATGTTGGGTCAGCCAAAGACATGTTGCATTGCTCAGCTGTTTTGCACATGGCTTTTATATTTCCCAATGTATTTTTATCTCACCATATCTTCATTATACCAATATGTTAATTGATGGCTGTTCATATGACTCATTACATGCACAGATGCCTGATATTCACACACCAACATAAATGTGCAGGGCACACATACAAGACAGGAAACATGGAAATAGTGATAAGCTCTCAGATAGTCCACTGGACAATTTACTGAGGCATACATCACAAGTATTAAACAGTGCAGGTCACACTACTAGTGATGTTGTCATTTTCGCAGTGTTGTTTTGCAAGATAGCGTCATTTGAGTGTTGCATGACACATTGTCATGGCATGCTTCTCCTCAAATGTCAAGGTATGCAGGTTTGCTGGTTTTGCGCATGCTAGTCCTACATAATGATGGCTAGTAAACAAGTGCTAAGGTAATGTAAGGATTTCCACTGTTAACCTGTGTTAGGCATCCCACAGGATGGCCTTGAGAAAGCTGCTCACATTCTGTGATAGATACAATGGCTCTGACTCAATCCAGTATTGAAAACATCCATCCATAAGTATAGATAATAAAACAGATGAAATGTGTTGTATGCATAATGAACCATACACTAGCAGCAAACTTGTTTGTTATACTTGCCCTACATTATAATCTTAGGCCATTTTATCTGAAAATGTATCTTTCTTGACACCTGGAATGTATGCTGATATACCTTTACTCTCATATGCAGACATCCTGTGTTGATGAGATGTTACTTAATGTCTATTTGAATGCAGGTGTGCACATCAGTTTCAGTTTAATTTCAGCTCTGCTTTTTTCAGGAAAGTGTGACCTGACAGATATTTGGTATTCATCTTTATGGTTTTGACCACTGACATATATTGCATACGTGATAATGGCCATAATTTATAGCAAGGTTTCATACTGACTGTTTTCTGCCTGTTTATTGTGTCACAGGGGTATATTAGGTAGTCATGTAGTAGCAAATATGCATATGTACTTTTTGTGCTGTCTTGTGATTCACCTTGACAGAGTTGGGACTTGTGAATGCTCACCCATCAGGCATCAGAGACAAATGCATGCCAGACCACTGCCAGAGTCTTCTGATGATGACCACAACAGAGATGAGGATGATGACAAGGAAGCTGGACCTGCACTTGCCATTATCCCTTCTGTACCACAGTATAGACAACACTGGGAACCCGAACAAGACAATTATTGGAAGTGGATCCAGGCGGTGGTGAATTATGTCTTTTGGACACAGATGAGGGACATGATGGGGAATTTATTTTCCAAGGTATGGTATGGGCTGTGCAGAACTCATTCAGGGAAATAGCCTGGGAGATTATTCTTGATGTTCAACCCCTTGAGGGCAGGCTCTTAGCACCATCTGTGTGATCCACATGTGTAATGCCGCCACTATGGTGTTTGCCATATCAGTGATTGAACTGTATATGCACACTTGTGCATGCATAACATTTTGCTGCCATGCTTATGTGATACATGTCCAAACACACACTGCAGATGTCGTGTGACATTTAGCATTATGTTTCAATGTGTGCATGACACATATTACCACATTATGAAGAAAAAACAAGCACTGATTCCCAAGCGAAGAACAGGTATTTCACTGTGTTTCTTATCGGACTGACACGAACAAAGTAAATTAATTAAAACCATAAAATATGAAACCATTCAACGTAAAATGATTAAAACCATAAAATATGAAACCATTCAATGTAAAGTGCTTTTCGTCCGGATCTTATCCGGACTTCTTCAGACAAACAGTTCCATTCTAAAAACCGAAATTCAAATAGTTAAACACACAAAGCACTGACTAATCAAACCCAGCTCCATAATTAACTACTTGTTAAAGTGACAACTGCTCTGTTAAAGTCGAATGTTATACTGTGATTACCAGATACTTTATAACATATTCATTATTTAATCAAACACTTTTTCCTTCCTTCTTACAGGTCACCTATAGATGGAAATATTTGCACGTCTTAAAGTAATTAATTGGTACAACCATTATATCGAAGATCTATTTAAAGTGCGAACATTCTAACATCTTGTAAACACTGCTGTAACCCCTTTAGGTTAGGTTCAATTAATCTTCCTATCAATTTAAAGTGTTTACAAAGTTATTATGTACTTTCACTGTCCCATAACACCTCACATAATGTGATTTATTCCAGTACTAATAATAGAACATCTTTGGGATTTTCTTCCTCAAAGTGTTATACACTTGTATACGTAGGGCTTTTTGTCTCATATAAAAGACACTTATATAGCCCCTCCGAACAAAAATAAGTCTGATCAAACAATGTTGTCCCCTAAAATTCCAAAACTTTTTGGTATACCGAAAATTCACAAAAACCTGTGTAACCCACCATTTAGACCTTTGGTGGATGCAAGGCAATCGATCACATACCCATGTACAAAATTAGCAGATTCAAATTTGAAAAAATATGTGGGTAAGGAAACACAGATATTAAAGGACTCTTGGTCTTTTTTGGAAGTAATAGAGTCATTAACATTTAATAGTGAATTTAACTTCCTCACAGTGGACATTTGTGATCTTTATTCATGTATACCACAAAACTTAGGTACACAATGGGTAATGGATTTTATTAGAGAAAAAGGAGCAACAGAGAATGAATGTTTATTAGTAGAACAACTTTTAGACATAGTTTTGAAAAACAACTACGTGTCATTTGATAATAAACTATTCTTACAGAAGATTGGGATAGCAATGGGTTCCCCATTAGGTGCGAGTTTTGCAAACTTGGTTATGGCCTACTGGGAAACAACCTTTATTTTAAACAGTCAGTGGAAAGAAAAAATTTTCCTCTATAAAAGATTCCTAGACGATATATTTATTATTTTTAATGAAGACAGTAGTTTAGCGGAGGAACTGGTTACCTTCTTTAACTTAACAAGTTCTTTTTTAAAATTTACAAAAAATTTTCAGGAGCTAAAGATTAACTTTTTGGATGTCGAATTGAGTAAAAACTTACGAGAAGGTAGATACACAGCAAAAATTTATAGAAAAAGCACATATTCGAACACATTCCTACACTTCTCAAGTTCACATCCATACCACCAAAAGAAATCTGTGGTGAAAGGCCAGCTCGTACGGGCAGCCAGGATGATAACCTTGAACGACGACTTTGAACAGGAATGTAATTTACTTTATAGGATGTTTTCTCATAGAGGGTACCCTGGTCAATTCTTAAGGGACATATTTCAAGAAGTAAAAACAAAGAGGAGGAATGGGATATATATATACCCATTTTACATAGAGATTCAATAACTGATTTAACAAGTAGAATTGACAATTCAACTAGTAGTGCCCATGAACAGAGAGAACTCAGCCTAAGGGAAGAAGAGAACATTTCTATTGATGATTTGAAGGCGAATGAAAACTTCTCCCTAGCATTTACATTTACTTATTGCCCAGAGGCCCTAGACATCCAGAAAGTAGTGAGAAAATACTGGTTTTGCCTATCATTGGACAAAGATGTTTCTATTAAGATAGACCAATTTCCAATTATTACCTTTAGAAGGGGATCCAACATGAAAAATCTTTTAGAAACAAAATGTAAAGTGAAGAAAAATAATTCAGGTACACATAAATGTGGTGCATGTAAATATTGTACTTTTATCGACACTTCTGACACTTTTACTGTTAGAAAAGAAACATTTGCAATTTGGGATGTATATAACTGTAACACAAGGTCAATGGTCTATTTAGCCCAATGCCAACAATGCCCGTCATTCTATATAGGGAAGACGGACCGTCGTTTGAGGGACAGAATATATGAGCATTTATACACAATTAGTAAGAAGAAATGTGAAAATGCCCTAGCTAGGCACTGTGAGCAGAACATTGGACATAAATTTAAATTTATGGTTATTTGTCAAATAAATAACAACAATATAGGAGGTAGATTTTTTAATGACAACTATATGAAGCTACTACTTGAGATAAGGGAATTAAGTTGGCAATTGAACTTACGAGTATGTATGGATCCAGGTCTCAATGAAACATGCTCCATAGCATGCATTTTAAAATTAAGAAGCCTTTGGAGGTAGGTCACCCTTAAGTGACCCTGTAAGAACCAAATCTTAAGTAGGTTTCCCAAAGGTAGGGAACGTGGTTTACACACGATATGTATCTAGATTTATAAATGAAATTTAGTAATTATCATCATCACAAAATGTAATATTAATACTGTGAGTAAGAATAACGTATAGGGTGACTATTGAGTGTATTAAAACAGGCAATACAACAGAATTGAGTTTGGGTGAGCAGAACATCTAATAAGACCGCAATGTATTTATTTAACTTAATTTAACATCATTTAATGGTCGGGTTGATACGAACAGACCATAGGATTACATGGAATGTGAACGTAAACGACCTGGCACTATAGGTTCATATATATTATCTACTAGGACTATAGGTATTGGCATTACAATTTATTATGTAAATAGTTTGGAAATCAGACTTATTTTTGTTCGGAGGGGCTATATAAGTGTCTTTTATATGAGACAATAAGCCCTACGTATACAAGTGTATAACACTTTGAGGAAGAAAGTCCGAAAGATGTTCTATTATTAGTACTGGAATAAATCACATTATGTGAGGTGTTATGGGACAGTGAAAGTACATAATAACTTTGTAAACACTTTAAATTGATAGGAAGATTAATTGAACCTAACCTAAAGGGGTTACAGCAGTGTTTACAAGATGTTAGAATGTTCGCACTTTAAATAGATTTTCGATATAATGGTTGTACCAATTAATTACTTTAAGACGTGCGAATATTTCCATCTATAGGTGACCTGTAAGAAGGAAGGAAAAAGTGTTTGATTAAATAATGAATATGTTATACAGTATCTGGTAATCACAGTATAACATTCGACTTTAACAGAGCGGTTGTCACTTTAACAACTAGTTAATTATGGAGCTGGGTTTGATTGGTCAGTGCTTTGTGTGTTTAACTATTTGAATTTCGGTTTTTAGAATGGAACTGTTTGTCTGAAGAAGTCCGGATAAGATCCGGACGAAAAGCGCTTTACGTTGAATGGTTTCATATTTTATGGTTTTAATCATTTAAATTTGTTCGTGTCAGTCCGATAATAAACACAGTGGAATACCTGTTCTTCGCTTGGGAATCAGTGCTTGTTTTTTCTTCATAACTGTTGGAAATTCATTTATTGATATTACCACATTAGACAGCATTCAGCTCTCCATGAGATTTGGCAGTTAACATGCTGCTACTACTGCAGCAATTCTACTGTAAACATGTGTGGGACTGACAGCAACTCGCATAGATGTTGCCCATATTCCACAAATACCACAGTGGTATGGGTATGATTTGTGATATGCCATATCATGTACAGTATGTTCAACAAAAGGACATGTCCTTTCTCCTGTGTTTTGGATGACACTTGCCATGCTGTCACACTGGCATAGTGTATAGCTGATGTCATGTTGTTTCATGCAAATGGTCTGATACATATGTACAGTCCTCCTTTACTGAATGCACTGTCCATCAATGTAACATTCATGTATACACCGTGGTAATGATAATTTATTCAGTAATGGTACAGTACCTCTTCTTTGGCAACGTTACATTTCCACATCCATTCCTCATTCACATAAATTCACACATTTTGTAAAATGGTGTACATATGCAATGATTTATGTACATATCTCTGCACATATTCTGATCAATAGAGAAACATTGTTGTTCATAGGTTCATAGATTCATAGGTTGGTACTAGGCTATTGGCCCTAGGGCCTATACAAGCCTAGCTATAACAATTCTATGGATATTTCTTCCCACAATATTTACTTCCCTGGACCCCTGTCCAGCAGGGCAACTGACATGATCCCCAGGGTGAATTTCCTATCTCCCATCCAATCGTCAAGGTTCCTTTTGAAGAGGTCCAAGAAGGCGCTCTGCTTGACATGTATGGGCAGTCTATTCCAGAGTATGGGGAGTCTCTGGGTCAGGAACCTATCCCTTCAGCAGGTTTTGTTCATTGTGATGACAAGGTTTAGATCCCTGGAGCATGTAGCTCTGAGGGATTGGGATTTCTTTAAGTGGAGCATGTCCAACAGCTCAGGGTTTGACATGGCCTTGTATGTTAAGCAGAGATTGCCTCTGAGTAGGCAATATGTCACAGAGTATAGCTGGAGTTTTTTTAGATGGTCAGCATAAGGCATCTGCTTTAGGCCTGTGATTCTTTTAGTGAGGTATTTATATGGTCTTTCCAGCTGTTGCAGATGTCTTGTGAGGTACATGCCAAACAGGGCATTGTACTCTATGGTCTAATGAGTAGAGTGGGACAATGACCTCCTTTTTTCTGGATGAAAAGCCCTTAGTGATGAGGTGTGCCACACAGAAGGATTTCCTAACTGTTGTGGTGACGTGGTTATCGAAGGTGAGACCACTGTCCACCTGTGTCCCTAAGTCTCTCATCACACTTTAGGTGTTTAGTGTTGTACCTTGGAAATGTGAGCAGTCACTGATTTTATGTTATTATGCTGTAATGCTACTAACAGGACTGCCCTATGCTCATTTATAAGCATGGTCAGTGACATATAACCATAGGTTTTTCTTCCACTTGTTTTACGTTGTCATGACAGTATATATGGGTATGTGATACTAATTCTTAGCTTGCTTAACTATGTCTGTTGCTGTTATTTGATTGCACAATACTGTGTGTGTGTGTGAGTGTGTGTGTGTGTGTGTGTGTGTGTGTGTGTGTGTGTGTGTGTGTGTGTGTGTGTGTGTGTGTGTGTGTGTATGTGTGCGTGTGTGTGATTTATGCATGCCCATTTTTGTTGATGTCAGCAATGCAGTCTGCCCATGTGACATGCATTGGCCATTCACGTCATTGTAGTTTGGGTTGACTTCAGCATCATCCGATGTGGTGTGCACATGCATTTGCAATGTGTCACCTTACATATTGTTGTCCTGCTTTATCTTTTGCCTATGGATTTTTGATGCCATGTCTTCCTTCCTCCTTCCCACCTTTGTAGTTATGTCATATACTTTGCACATATGCATGGTATATTTTCACCTTTGTTAGAATTCTCATCCATTTTCATGTAGTTGTTTTGTTACAAGGTCAACTTCTACCAACTCTATAACCATTATACTAATGCAGGAGATATACACACAGGTTGTTGGCTGCTGCTTGCAATACATCCTCATTCTTGTTATACTTCTGTGTTGCATATTAACCAGTGTATATTTTTGACATTCATATGTGCAACCTGATATTGGTTATATAACATTAATCATAGATTTGTGAAAATATATTACTATTACATTTCATTGGTGTGTGTGTATGTGTACTGACATCGCATTCAAATAATTTCCTGTTAGGCCAATGAAAGTCATTCACATATGCCTACACCTGTGTGCTGCCATTGCCTGGCATATGTGTGTGTGACATATGCATTTCATTATACATCTGTTTGGGTTGTGTACACCTACTTGTATAGGTAGCAGTCAGTGTGCTGCTTTGCTACTTTTCTGCTGTTTGGCAAAGTGCTTGGTTATTTGCCTTTCATATGCATGGTCCGAAGTTCCGTTCTGTCCTCTACTGATATTCTCCAGTATTCCAGGGGCTGTATTTGCTCATCTGTGATGTTGCTTAACTTACACTTGCACTGCTGATAGGCTACTTGGATATTGTATTATTTATCCAATGTGTACTTGGATCCCTATTTATTACCTTACAACACACAACTGCCATCAGTCATACACATCCAAGTATGACTGCAATACAATTTGCAACATGTCATAATGTAACATAGGTACATACGTATTTCTGCATTTCACCATGACTGGTATACATCCCTAGCCTGATTGTCAACTTTCCATTATCCATGTTGTACAGTGTGCTGTCTGTGTACCCTACCTCTCCTTACTGTTTATTTCCACCTTTGTCTATCACTTGTTGTGATATTTGTTATATGGGTATATATGCTGTGTTGGCCTTCTCCTCCTCTTTCCCTGTCTTTAACTTTCCTTCTATTCTTCAAAACATATGGGGCCAATTCCCACCCCAAATGTATTGCCCATGCCTCTCTGACTGTCCCTCAGATTTTTCTATTCCAGCATAAATCTTGTGTGTCGCTCTTCTTCACCCATACCTCACTTGTTCTTTTTATCTCCATATTTCCTTTTGTGTTTGCATTATCTGTGTTCCCCACACATGTTCCATGCCCATTGCTAGCTACTGTTAGCTGTGGCTATGAGGGTGTAATTGCCTTTTACCTTTATTAATTTTTTTATTAGAAATTGTATTGATTCCATTAGAATCTGTAAGTGAAAGCAAATACATTTTACCAATAAATGACTTGCGTGGAGATCCCATAGCTGTTTATAAGCTTACAAGAGAGATTGTAAACATTTATTTACAAGCAGCTTAGATTGGGATAGTATTTCCATAACCTTGTTAATGTGCATCATGCTTTATGGAACAGTTTTCATGACTTACAGAGTAGCTGTGACTGATAGTGCACTGCTGCTACTGAGAAACTCTGTTATGTACCAAGATATTCTAAGTTCACTTAGGCATATTTACATATTACAGGCTTATCCACAACTTTTTTTGCTGATAATGGCAGAATGTACTGGATTCTGTGAACTTTACGGAATCTGACTCATGGAATACAGGACAAATGTAAGGGAGATTATTTACATTTCTTAACAAACTGATGTACAGAAAACCTTTAATTTATCAGAAGCTTTGACATTTGAAATTGAAAATGGCTGTGGCTCTGCTCGACAGTGGCACAGGAAAATAATTTTCTTGGGTGGCAAAAGCCAGGGTACTTTTTGGCTTGGCTTGTATAGGCCCCAGGGCCGATAGCCTAGTACCTACCTATGAACCTATGAACCTATGAAAAGGCTCATACATCTCTAACAGCACCCCTGAGAAAGAAAAATATACCTCCACATTCAGTAACAGTTAAGTTTATGTCCTGCATGAAGAAAGATCAGATTTTAAAATCAGCTGGTCTAATCCTTCTAGTAAATTAAGATAAAATTCTGTCTGGTTTGATAATGACTATTTCCCAAAAATAACAAGTGAAAGGAAACTTTGCTTACCACTGATTAGAGAGTTGAAAAAGAATGACATTAGGGATGACTTATTAATTCCAGCATGGCTAAAAATCTCTCTTCTTAAAGGAATCAAAATATTTGACACATTTGAAGAAGCATCCACTTATATTCAAAAAATATGAAATATTCATTAGCGCAGAAGACATGACTTGAACACATCTCTCAAGAGGTAAAGTGAAGTAAGTGCATGAAAAACTGCTTCTACAGTAAAAAAGAACTCATGAAAATCAAACAATTAACGTAAATATTTGAAAATTACACACGTGTATATGTATATATATATATATATATATATATATATGTGTGTATATATATATATATATATATATATATATATATATATATATATCTTGGTAAATAATATATGTTTTATCAATGTATATACTAAATAAGTATCATTTTTTTATTAATTTTAAATATGCCAGTAGCACTGAATTGTTTGTGATGGGGAGGGAGGGAGGCATGTATTTTTTGCTTAGAGTTCAAATATCTCTGGTTATTATTGACTTATTTAATAAACTGCAGTTAAAACTGTTCATAACAATCACAATCTTTATGTACTTCATTGTAAAGCTGGTTTGAGAACTCTGTTCAGTGGTTTTATTGCTGTTTTTATGTACATGATAATAATGAGGCTTCAGTGTGATCATGCAGAATTTGTTTTTGGACTGTTGTCATTTACCAGTTAAATGTCCAGTTTATGCTTAAACTAATGCTAAAAACAAATGGACATTTTCTTAAACTAACAGTCTACATACTGATGTATTTCCATTCTACTGTCTCCGATATTTTTTAATAAAGCTGGATCTTCAGAAGATATCAAAAGCAAAAAATGTCATAAGGACACTATGTGAAGAATGTGAAAGTAAACAGAATCATATTTCACATAAAGGAGTAAAAAAAACGTAATGTCTTTCGGCTTTTCCCAGTTAGAGGTCATCACAGTGGAACTCCAGTCTGCTAATGATTGGCAGTAGATTTTTACGGTGCCAAGGTGCCAGCCCGATGCCCAACCTTCAAGGAAGGCACACCCATTCATGCACGCACCTTCCTGCATGTCTTTAAATGTCACTTGACTGCAGGGAGGACATGTAGACTCCACAGAGTAGGCGCTCCAGCCGAGAATCGAACGGGAGAACCTTTAGCTGTGAACCGATAACGCTAACCGCTGTACCACCGTGGTCCACATTTCACATAAAGGAGTACATTTTGTAATTATTTTTCTTTTTCTAGTTGGATATTAGGAAGTAGGATCTGTCAATGCAGCAAGAGTTAGAAGAGAAGTTTCTGATGTTGAGATGATCTTCATTTGAAAGGATTAAAAATGAAAGGTAATCTTTAAATCTGTGAACTGTGAGTGAATCTTTTGTAATTAACATAAAATTCACATGATCTTTCTTTAAATTTTAGCAAAATGATTTTGCATACTAAGATATTGTTTTCTAAGCCTTTTGTCATGTTCCTTCCTCTTAATTTTAATGTGTTCTGTAAAATGTTTCAGTGACATCAGTGTAGAACGTTTTCAGTTCTTCTGAGCTTAGTAATCTTTAGGACTGCTTATAATAGGGGTACACAACAAATTTTAAAACTTAAACATATATAATTAATTTGGCATCATAATTGCATGTAAGCTTGGCTATAAGGCATAATGGAAGACTCATAAGACTAACAAATACTGACTTTCTTTAGTTTTCATTAAAATTATAGCTCATTTATATATATATATATATATATATATATATATTTTTTTTTTTTTTTTTTAAGTTTGAAAGGGAGGTGTAGTTTTAAATTCTTAGGTATGTTTATCTGTTGTAGAGCTCATATAGTTTTAAATATATACATTAGTACTGGTTACCTGAATTCCTTTATATTTAAATTCAATCTGTTCTGCTGGGGTTAATACTGTCAGTTTTCTCTTACAGAACATCCTTACTTGCACTCATGCAAAGATGTCAGTGGCAACTGACAGCTACAGGTTTGCTCCTATTATGTGTGTTGTGCTTACTTTGATGGAATTTAATTTACTCTACACAAGATGGGGTTTTAGAAGTATTTTTGTTTAGCAATTCTCAACTATATTTGTTGTGGAATAAAGGGAGATATTTTAGAGGAGGATCTTTTGGAAATAGATCTTTCAGTGGTAAATAGAATCAATTATTCTGTTGATGGTAATTATTTAATCAAAATACTCCTCATGCCTCATTAGTATCTGATAAACTTTTGTAGGTTTAGCCCTGCAAATTCATATCCTGCTAGAAGTTTCACACTTATAATCAATATTGTTTGAATATACACACTACTGAACTATATATCTATTTTATTTATATTATTTATTTTGAATTGCAATAGTTTTTTATTTGTATAAAAAGGGGGTCTTGAGTTATATTTAACTGATATACATTTTTGATATATATTATATTTATGATAATATCTGAATAGGGGGTTCATTTCCCCCCTTATTTACAGCCATTTAGCTGGATAGCAGTTAAAAGAGTAATTTAAAAAGCTCTGTAAATGGATGTTAAATGAATTTGCTTTGCATTCCTAGTTTTTTTACAATATTATTTAGTGGAACTGCTATGTTAGTAATTTGTTAGTCTGTTATATAGGAAATAATTTTTTAATGATTTATTAGGTTTCATTTAGAGAAAAGTGGATTTTAAGTAGTTTGCCTATTTGGATAGGCAAACTGGGAACTATAGTGTTTATACATAGTACGTTTGTAGATAAAAGGAGATTGATTAAAAGTTTATTTTTATGATATTGTTTGTTTAGATGTAGTAGCTTGTAGAAAGGAAGAGTATATACTAGTATGGGAAGATAGTTTTGTGCTAACAATAATTAATGGAGCATTATTTCAAAAAATGGTAACTTGGTAAGAAAACACTCCCCCGGATTCACTATCCTTCCATGAAGGACTAGATTAGTTCTGCACGGAAGTGGCCTTTAGGAGCAGGACAGCAGTGCACCATGCATATTAATGAAGGTGTGCTGCCTGAGCTCTTAATCTTACATGGAGCATGTAAGAGTGCAGGGGGCATGTCTGAGAGCAGAACTCTTAGAATATACATGCCCCTGCAATGAAGAACAGCAGACAAGTTATTAAAGAATGAGCGAGACCGCTCATAGGTGTACGTATACCCCCAGCAACATCCCCCAACATGTACAAGAGCAATAGTTAAAACAACAAATATAAAGATTTTTTTTTATGAAACTGATTAAATTTAACCATAGGTGTGTGGGTTTGCCCATCGCTTAGCTACGGTTAATGCAGCTTAAATAGCAGAAGAGGATAAAAAGCAAAATATATGCAAATGAAACAGTATAGCAATTATGTAGTGGGAAAAGCATTCTCCTTACAAGCAGTCATTCCCAGTTCGAGTCCCACTGCAGCACTTTCCATATCAGATCACTTTATGACCAATATTTTTAGTTGCATAACTTACTAAATAATATATATATTGTGAACTGGAGTACTGCATTAAATGCAGATGTGAGGTGTCAGTGTCATAAGTCCACAGATAATTACATGTGCCCCATACAGTATATTTAAACAGGAATCAGGGATACAAATGAAAGGTAAAATGTGTAATGAATGATAACTCCATACTGCTTCCAAATCCCCCACCTTTCTAAGAACCATTAGACATTACTGTCTAAAGTAGTGTGGTGGTAAGCTGGAGTAAGCACTAGTAAGCAAGTGTAAGCACTATTAAGCAGTAGTAAGTGGGGGTAAGCATATTTAAGCAGCAGTAAGCAGGTTTAAGCCTGTTTGTGCCAGGAGAAGCAATGCACACACAGGTTAAGCAATATTGTAGCTAACTCTCTGTAAGCATATTTAACCTGCTTACCCTCACGCAAACCTGCTTACAATTGGTTAAAAGTGCCTTAATCATTCTATATGCAACAGCCGCTGTTCTGGCCAGAAACAAAATAAACAGCCTTTGCAGGTCTTGAACCCAGGACCCTGTACACTATAGTCACAGTAGTTAACCACTAAGCCATCACAGCAGTACATAAGATTGAGGTATCACCAAACAAATCCTCACTATAGGAAAATCAAACTTTACATGTGAAAGGAATCTATTTACAGTCTTATGTTGTATAACCTACTACATAACATAAATATGTGAAATGGAGTACTGCAGTAAGCCCAGATGTGAGGCTTCATTGTAATAAAGTGTTGAAGTCCCCTAATAAACACAAGGATCCCATACAGTGTACGTACACATGAATCATACCAGACACATATATAACATGTAGTGAATAATAAATCAATGCCAAAAAGCAAATATAATGCAAATTAAATATTAAGAAACGCTAAGCATTGCACAGCCCAGCTTAGTAGGTGTAAGCAATTTGTAGGCCAGCTAACTCACTTTGCCCATTGGTACACCCCTTTAAACAATGCCAAACTTAGGTAAGCAAGTTTGCCCATAGCTAAGCCTTTCCAAAACCGTCCAATCATGGCAAAGTGCAGGAAATTCACCCTATTTAAGCCAACAGGTGGGAATACATCTCATAACTGGTTGCAGCTTCCCTTTGCAGGTACTATGTCTGGAAAGGGAGAGGGTGTGCGCTTTTGGGTGCAGCGCTGGGGCATCCAGGAGTCCACAGTCATGGAAGGACTCCTTGTCAAAGACCATAAGCAGAGACTTCTGCAGGGCCAGTACCAGGGTTCCCAATATAAGGCGGAAGCCTGGGACCATCTCACCCATGACCTCACCAATGCCACTGGCATAACCCAAACTGGTGAGCAGGTCAGGCATCACTATGCCAACCTGAAGCAGCAAAAGGGGGATCTCTTGGATCAGTGGATCCAAGAGGCTAGGAGGACAGGGGAGGTCCCAGCTGTGTGCAAGTATTGCTCCACTACCTGTATAATAATTGCCAGTTCATGTATATTATGGATAAGTATGGTAAATATTCCGCTTATGTCCTTCACAGTGGCAAGTGAGTGGGCTGCGAACCAGGAGGCCCATGGATGTCACTTGGAGAGGTTGTGACGCGAGGCAGGTTAGTAATACTCTTGCATGTACTGTCATAGGAAATAAATCTAAAAGTATTAGTAAGTTAATTGCCTGTATAAAACCTGTATTGTTTAGGGCAAGTACTGCATACACCACAAAATATGGCAGGAAGAGTCTCATATAGGTTGTATGTAAATAAAAGCATAATAGCATGACAATAAAGGTCAAATTGCTGGACTGCATGTGTTTACTCTGGTATCATATGATAATGAAGATTTGCAAAATGTAAACAATACCCTTTATAGACACTCACTTATATGTCAAGAAGCAAATTTTAAGTTTTGGGTTCTTCAGGAAGTGGAACATTTTGAAAGAGGGGGTGATTGGGAGACCAAATTAGAATACAGGGAAATGATTTGGCAGTTGAAGTTGGACGCCTGTAACGGCAAGGGTCTGAATGACCACATTTCTATTACACCAGCCCTTAAAATAAGACATAAGACCTAAGGTTGTTTATACCTTATATCTTATGAGGGTACTTTTTTATTTCTATTCATAGTTTTTTACGAGCTTTCAATAAAATGTGTATAAAATGTGTATATATACATATACATATACACATATATGTTGTCCTAGATTCTCAAACTTCATAATATGTTTTAATATATTTTTTAATATACTTTTAATATATTTCTAAAATATTTATTGTTGTTGTTACTCAAAAATATATTCACATATCAAATATACAAGGTCTTTGCACAATTTATATTTTATAATAAAAATATATTTATTAATTCATTTATAGATATATTTTTATATTTATATATATATATATATATATATATATATATATATATATTTATATTTATATACATATTATATTTTTGCATATTTATTACATACCATTTATATCCTTTTATAACATATATTCGATAATTGGACTGCATTTTAGTAGGTTACATTGACAGTGTTAGGTGATGTTTTTTAGATGTTGCCCCTTGGATGCTGTTCTTCTGATATTACTTTTTGATGTTGCCTTATTGGCGTTGCTTTGTTTACTTGTATCTGGAAACTAATTTGTAAAAAGTATATATATCATTAGCAGAATGACAATATTATACAGTACATATGACATATCTAAAGAAACAAATAATTTTTTTGTGTTTTATGGATTATTTAATATTTTATGCATATCGCATATGTAAACGAGGAGGCATATGTAAAAAGCACTTGCTATAACACCAAAGAAAGCAGTTATATCACCCTAATACAGATAGTTTTTTGACTGTGTATAATCAAAAGCATGTTTTTAAGTACTGAAATGTTCAATACCTGGATTAATTACTACTTAACATTAATTATCATTCAAAATACTTTATAACATATATTTTTACTTCTTCTTCTTGCTGGTTTTATACAGGAAGTATATACCGTTAAGGTTACCAAGAGATTTTTAACCAATATGGCCAGCCAATGAGTTCATTTGATTGACACTTAATAATTTTAATTTCAATTGTTTCTAATTGCTCTTAATTGTTTCTACCAATCTTGTATAAAAGGAATGGTAAAAGTGCTGTTAATTGATTCTGATGAGGTCTCCAGTGTGGAGATGAAAGCGCTAAATCCAGTTCTCTCTTTTACACTTGTTCATTGCTAGTTAATAAAGAATTCTTATTTTGGAACTTCGGATGTGATTATTGCTGAAACAAACATTTTATTTTATTTTAGAAGACAGCCTTTATTGCAATCGAACTGCCTTTCTTTGTGTAAGTGTGTTTTCTACTACGTGAGTGGTTCAAGATTTGCAATCACTTAATAGTACTGTTGTATTAAGCACTGTTACCCACGCTGTGCAACATAAATAAAATGTGTAGGAATGTCTTTATATGACTGGTGTAATCCCCAGAGGTCATTTAGTACAACTGAGAGAGACATAGACAGAAAACAGTGAAAAGACACACAACAAAATCTAAATAGCTCATGCAATTGAGATGTGAACTGTTGTATTTTTCGCACACACGGCCATGGTTCGAATCCTGGAAGTGGTAGTAGGCTGCATACAGAATCATACCCCACAACTGTACAGATATGTCCAGAATGTCCAGTAAATTGGCCCATATCTGCTGTCTGTCACCCTGTCCCCTTGGGAAATCAGTGGGATGATCCCAGATGTTTAGGCAGCAAACAAGAAATTCAACTGATTGTCACACATCTATAAGAACAAACCTGTCACACTAGCAACTCCCAAAATGTTATGGAAGTAATAAGCCAAGTATGTCCCATCTATACCCCCATACTGTCAAGCTGTTACCAGAGTGTGTACAGTAACAGAGTGAGATGTATGTGCATAATACTAATGTGGATTCTGGTAATTTGTGTGGCAACATTCAGGTAATGCTAACAAACATTGCTCCCACAGGTCTGTCAGATATCAACACTGTGCCTAGAAATAAAAGATTGATACCCTGTACTGGTACTGTTTACCCTGGTATTGTATGGCATCGTGAGTGTTGCAGTTGCTCTTAATAATAAGGTATCAGGTATCGCTCATCACTGTCACTCACACTGTGCTACATAATATGACTGTCTAGGAAATCCTGTATAAGAGTCACTAAAGGTTGAAAAAGGCAATAGTCTAAATATGTCCTGGTTCACCTGCATGTGGTCAAGACATGGCCAGAGTCTGAGAAAAAAGAGATGGACAGGTATGTGCATAACATCAACCTGGAATCTGGGAGTATGTGTAGAAACAGTGTTAACAAACAATTCCTCCACAAGTATATCAGGTATGAGGTGTATACTGCAGGTAAAACCAGTTCATGGATATAGCTGTCGACAGCCATACCCCTGTCCAAACTAAGGTAATAGAGTAGTGTACTAATACTTGTAAGGTACAGATAACATCACTGACTAGGAAAGTAATGCAAACTACAGGAATATACTAGTTGTTAATTGACATCTCCCCCCTACCATATCTGCAACAATAAACTAAATACCCAACTCAGTTGGTACGTGCTGACTTAACTCTAATGTTGTGACATATGTCCTATTGTTTGATAATTATTTAAATCTGTTTCTATGAATGTGCTATGTTGAAAGACTCCAACATTGATGGCATGGTGCCATCAATGTACCTGCATGCTGTTGTAATTACCATTATGGTCCTGTATATGCATGTGTTCTGTTTGCTATGCAACTGTCCCATATCTGGTAACTGGGCTAATGGGAATATTTATGGATGCTGTTATACCTAATTCTGGAATGTGTTGACTATTACTAACCCACATATGTTGATAAAATATAAACACCATAGCACGTATGGGAATGAGGGTCCCAGTGGACCCACCTGTTCTACCTCAGTTGGCCGTAGCACCAGGCACCAGCATGTCTGTGGCCCAACCCTGGACCTCCTTGTCCATTGGTCCTGTACCACCTTCGGGTGGAACCACCTCAGGGGATGGAGCTCACCCCCCGGGAGCGGGCGTGGACAGGAGCCTGTAACCCGTCTCCAGGTCCAGGTCGTGGTATGTAGTGATCGCAACCAGCAGTTTGGAGATCTGCTATGCCAGCTCGAGGGCCGTATGGTGTGACTAGAAGGTTGGCCTGGCTCTCCGACTCAGCCTCCAACACAGCCATGTTCGGGGCTGTGAAGGTGCAGTGGTGACTGCCCATGAGTGGAGACCTCAGTCCCACTGTTTCAACTAAAGGACTCAAGGGCTTCCGATTTCCCAACACCCCTTCCCATCAAAGTGTTTACCCCCCCACATGTGTCATATACTGCCCCTGTATAGGTCTTGTTTGTCTCGTTTGTTAACCTACCCAACCTACCTCCCCAGATATACCTATTATCCCTCCCCAACATCCCACTCTCACCTGAAAAAAAGGGCATTCTGTTCCCAAACAAAAATCTCGCCCCATACATAGCTGTCCATTTCACACATGTATCCACTGGACACATGTTATCTGGTCTAACTGGCTTCACAACATATTATTGTTGTCCTCACCCCTCTCTCAGGGATTTGAGTGTCCAAATCTACCTCCAAATACAGTGTATATGCATAGCTGTTGCTGTAGAAAAAATGGGCAGTTATGGACCTTCCCTACACCCTTTATGCACATCCCTAGCTATTTTCCCTACTATCTTTCCCTCTTTGTGCCCCTTTTACACCACTTTCCTATCAACCCTTTTTTCTTTTCTTTTAAAGAAATTAGTGCAGGGGTAAGTGGGAGTAAGCAGTTTTAAGCCTGTTTGCATTGGGGTAAGCAATGCCTACACAGGTTAAGCAATTTAGAAGCTAAATCAGTATAAGAAACTGTAACCAAAAGTTAGCAGTGCTTACCTCTGAGCAAACCTGCGCAAACTCACTTCCAACTGCTTAAAAGTGCCTTAATAACTCTGTATCCAATGGCCCTTGTTCTGCACAGCAACAAAATAAACAGCCTCTGCAAGGCTCAAACCCAGGACCCTGCTCACCACAGCTAAAGTGATTTACCACTAAGCCATGTCAAATATACATAATCCTGATGTTTTCACAAACATATCATCCAGCACAGTCATTCAACAGTACAGGAATATATTTAAACATGTAGATATGTGTGTGTGTGTGTGTGTGTGTGTGTGTGTGTGTGTGTGTGTGTGTGTGTGTGTGTGTGTGTATATATATATATATATATTTATATCTAAATAGATATATACATATATATATATATATATATATATATATATATATATATATATATATAATATATGTATATATATATATATATATATGTATATATATATATATATATATATATAAATATAAAAGAGAACATAACAAAAACATATATGACCACATGCACTGTTAATGGGGGTGAGGGGGCCCAAGCAACATACGTCTTGTATTTATAGATATCCCCCCACAACCAAACACATCTGCCCTGCAATACAATACCAACTGTTGCAAATCCCATACCCAGGACCTGACACAACATGGGCAGAAGATGTTAACAGTACTCCATTCCACCTGTATGATGTCAGGCTGGTTTCAGTAACATATCATGCAGTACAGTCTGGCTACCATAGGGAATGTACAGTGTGGAAGCAATCAACATTCTTAAGCTACATATACACAGACACATATATGCAGATACATATATATATATATATATATATATATATATATATATATATATATATGTGTGTGTGTGTGTGTGTGTGTGTGTGTGTGTGTGTAACTAGACATACACACACAGAGATATGTATAGGAAGATACATATGTAGAGGGTGCACACAATATGGAAGAGCCACTATGCCTACAGTTGCCACCTTACCAAATGGACACTGTATGAGCAACCCATATAAATGACAATTGTTGCCTGCAACATATACCCACAGAGAGGTCAAAGGATATAACACCACACACAGGTTTACATACATGGGAAAGTTTTTATTGTCTACTATTATAGTTGAATATGCCATGTCATATAGCTGTTTAAACTATATGGACAAAGCCTGGTATGTAGGTGGAAGACAGAGGCTGGAACACAGGTCCATATGTGAAATAGTGTTGTCATACACTAAGCAAGCCGCTGATGTTACAGGATAGTCTGCAACATACCCTTAGTCAGGAATATGAAGTCCGAAACACAAATGGATGTAGCCATGTTCTGATAGCACTCAACACACATGCACGCGCACACACACACACACACACACACACACACACACACACACACACACACACACACACACACACACACACACACAGTCAGTGATATATCGGACACAAGACCTGTGTGGTGGACAGGCAAAACATAACACTCACACCTCTGACCATCAAGTGGATAGGCACACAGTTGAGAGCTATGCAGACAGACTGCAGTCCATGTTAAACTAGTATGTACAACAGACCCTGTAACACTGGTGCTATACTATGCATACAACAACAGTACTCACACTCTCTGTTTGTAGTTCTGGAACCTCATACAAATACGTAGCTGGCTGAGTGTGCAAGTCCTCTTGTAAGAGGTATTGATAGCTGCTGTCTGTAACACTGCTGCCCATTCACAGAAAGGATGTCCACCATACAGGAAAGGTAAAGGGACCACACCCATATGATGTAGGGATTTATAGTAGTGGGTTGCCATATACGTGGCAATTGGAAGTACTACACAGCTGGCTGCATGCAGGTAGCAAGTGGAGGACACTGATTGGTGCAGAGGCCATCACCTGACCATGTGCATCACCAACAAAAGCCATGCTGCAATCTATTCCAGGCAGCCCAATCCATTTACTGGAGAGAGAGAGAGAGAGAGAGAGAGAGAGAGATATGCAGACACAGAAAAATAAAGTGAAAGAGACAAATAACCATAAACATACAACAGCTCCTAAACTGCAACAACACCAGTAAATACAACAAAGGAAGCAGGAGAAGGAGTGAAAAAAACTACCTCCTACAAGGATACTATCCACAACAGACCTCATCCCTCAACAGGTATGTGAAGAATATATGCATGTAATTGACTGTAGTTCCTGGTCCATAATACTGGGGTAGATGATGTTGAAAGGTATACATGTGCCAATGGGTGTTGCTGTTGTAATGATCTTCAGCTGAACAACTGCTATGGACATTAGAGTCTGTCCCTGTGGGTAGTGGGCCATACTTGTCAACTGTGTAGAGCAGCACTGACTGACAAGATGTATGCCAATATAGTGTGCTGTGTGTAATGGAAGGGATGTATATTACTGTGGCCAATAGCTGGTGGTGGAAGTAATGCCATAATGATGGACATGTGGGTTCCACAGCCCTTCACATGCAGTACACTCAGATTAACCTGTATTGTAGCATGCTGAAATGCCATAGGTGTGTAATAAAGTTACCTGCAATCTGGCCCTACATATACCCCCCTAATGTTAGGCTGTGTCCATATGTGGCACCTGTCTGTGTTATAGCAAGGCAGAATAGTGCAGCTATGCAAGAAGGAGTTTGGGGATTGTGGACCTGATGTCTGAATGTACCCCATATATAGGTATGTATATATATATATATATATATATATATATATATATATATATATATACACATACATGTATGTCCACAGATATACAGATACCCATATGTAGACATATATATAAACACATATATACAACATCATATATATCTACACATATATAGATATATATTTATATGCACATGCCTACATATATACAAACACACATACACATATATGTATGTAAATACATGTCCCCTATATTACCACCACAGTACTGCATGCTATGTGCGAGGGAACAGCACACATAGCAATACAAATATACAGCTACGTGCAACATGCACGGGTATGTCACATGTGAACCCCTTGTTGGGACTACATTGCCCTTGTCTGTGAAGTAGGGAATGGGAATATGTGGAAGTGTGACAGATATATTTGTGGAGGTTGTCCAGGTTGGTAGATATAGAAGACAGCCTACAGGGGTGGTATATGACACATGTGGTGGGTAAACATCCTGGATGGTGTGTGTGGTCTGTGATGTGGATGCCCCATGGGCCCCAATATGGACACAATGGGAACAAGCCTCCCACCCACTGCTACTCACAACAATAGTTCATGTTCCAAAGGTGCTTGGCCTGGAGGCTGAACAGGAGGAGCATGTGGACCCTGTGAATGTGTAATGGGTGCCTCAAGGTGATGTAGCACATCCCACATGTGTTTGTGAAGCCTGCTATGGAACAGACCCTGGACCTGACCTCGTGGGACAGGATCATGTCTGTGCATTTCCCCAGGGGGGACAACATCCCCTGAGGTGGTTCCACCTGAAGGTAGTGCTGTACCAGTACATGAGGAGGCCCCAGGGTGGGTCCTACATGTGATGTGGCCTGGTAACATGGGCAGATGAGTTTGGAGAGATGGTTCTTCTGGCAAATATGTCCTAAACATGCTATTGTGTCACTGTTATAGAACATATGTGGGTAGTAACAGTCTACACAATCTCAGAACATGTCCAACAGCATGCATAGATATCCCCAATAACACAGAATGTCAGATGTGCAGCAATCGCAGAGCAAGCATATCACAAGCATATATGGAACCATAGTGGCCCTGACAATGGCATGCAGGTGAATAGTCTTTAACAGGCCAGCAATGATAGTGTCCACACAGGGAACATGGCTACAAACACATAGCACAAAGTGTGGTACAATAGAATATCTGTCTCACTGGTAGGTAAGCTGTAGCCATACCTACTGAGTTTTGTGTACAGTTTGTTGTCACTGATATGGTGGAGGGGGGGACAGAGATATGTATTAAGAACTGTGGTAACCTTGCTGTATGAGTTGCTCAGACCTGTTTCCATCTTTATGTCTTTCAGGCAAGATGTCACATGGATGGCTCCCTGCTTACTCAGCTGATGAAAACAAAATAGTGCTAAACTATTTAATCCAGCACTATCCTGTCCTGTTTGTCCAGGCAACCCATTAGCAGCAGGAGCGGACCACCCTGTGTAATGACTTAGACCACAGGGTCAGTGATGTCGGACTGCACAACCACAGTTATGAGCAGATCCGGCATCACTGTTCTGACATGCTTCATAATGCCCGTCGGCCTGCTGCTCCAATCCAGGGGGTTCACCTCACAGCACGGGGGGCCATGCCATCCACCCCCGACACGTGTTGAGGAGCTCCTTGCCAGCCTCATGGCACCTGTCCATCCGCACAGCCAACAACTGCTGGACACCATTGTGGAGGTGGGTGTAGTAGACCACTGTTGCATATGCATCTGCATCTGTACAGGTAGATCATGCATATCTGACATCATATATATAGTTTGTTGCTGCATAGTAGTAATAAACAGATGTGCATACGTGGTAGTATTGTGGACATGTACTGTTGATGTACTGGAATGCTGCACCCATCCTGTAGCAATGCTACAGGTGTGGCCACTGACTTTGCACCTGTCACCCTCTTATGTAGGTCCTTCTGGTATACCACCAAGGCAGCAGCCTGTAGCTGGTGAGTATGGTTTATGTTGATGCTTGCCAATACACTGGGCATGTAATGGCTATGGTATATTCCATGCACACATCTAACACACCTACCCAGAATGCATGCTGTACATGCGCATGTATTGTTGCTGTTAAATGCACAGCATCACAGTAGTGACCATGATGGGGTACTGGAAAGGTATGTCAGACACCTGCAAGATAACTAACATGTTGTCATTGTGGAGTGTGTCCACAGCGAGTAGCATAATGATGGGAGACATGGCCTACAGTAGGGACATGTGTGAAACATCAACCAAATAAGTAAAAAATACTGCACTAAGCCTGCAGGCTAGAAACGTACTGTAAACTGTTTATTCAATAAAACAACAAAAATGCACACAAAGTAAATGCTTTCATGACATCCAGTCACTTCTCACTGGATGTCGTGAAAGCGCTTACTTTGTGTGCATTTTTGTTGTTTTATTGAATAAACAGTTACAGTACATTTCTACCCTGCAGGCTTAGTGCAGTATTTTTTACTTATTTGGCTTTTGTTTTCCTGCACTACTCCGTACCCTGCCTTCATTTGTTTTGTTCTTACATGTGTGAAACATCATCTGTATACAGAGCAACAGCAGTGTATATATCAGTAGAACAATGGCAACTGTCAGAGATTTACACTATGGCATAATGTATTACTGTGGTCCACATTATTAGCTGGGACAAGGCTGTAACACAGGGTGTTCAGTGTATGGGATACTGCAAACTGACACACATGTGTAGGCCTTACTTGTCAAGCATCTGCAAAAAGGCTGAAGTTGGGGAGGGGTTGTCAGTATGACACACCAGTGCACTGAAGCGGGGATCCTAAGGATGATAAGAATGGCTGTATCTGCACACAGTCAGGTTCAGGACCTGTGTCGGATGTAACCCTACCCCCTCAGCAATAGTGATGACAGTATGTGAACAACAAGGGATGTGCACATGAGTAGACCTTGCAATCATGCAGATTTGGGCAACATGTGTAGGGCAGACTGAACATACACTGGCAAATGCAGATGGCCCATGCTAGTATACCCCTGCCAGAAGTAGTGACTGCTGTAGTACACATAACAATAGGTGCAACAAACCATCATGAAAAGGGTGTGCACACATATGTACACATGGAGTGCATGTATCACGGTCAGCATCCGCACACCTAACACATTCCGTAGACACTGCATGTGAATGTACAGGACATGTCACATATTGGGCTCATGTACTGTTAATATATGCGGTGATGTGGTCCCATGGCAGATCAAGCAAGGGAGCATCATATCATTGTATGGTCTGACGGTCAGTGTAATAGTAATGGATTGGTCATACATGGTCTGCTGATGTTGAGATCTGTAAACCAGACGTCAGGCATTTACAAATGACAACTATCCACATATCATCCCAGGTATGTGTTGTTGAAAAACATAGGGGCTGTGAGCATTAGAGCTGACATAACTGACACAGTACTACACATTCATCAAAGGGTTGTACACCTGTGAGGTTTAGTGCATAGCACATGGCAGGGTGCAGAACAGGTGCACAGCAATACTGTGTACATGGGTGCAGTGGTATCCAGGGGAAGGGGCATCACCTACTAACACAGCCCATGCATCACACACATGTATACTGTTGCTAGCATGGATTGACTATAGCTGCTCTGCATGCTGTTGTGTACCATATGTTATGCATGTTGACAGATGGGTAATAGGAGGACTGTGTTTACTATCTTTGTGCAACCTCATCTGTGTGTGTGTGTGTGTGTGTGTGTGTGTGTGTGTGTGTGTGTGTGCGCTCGCGCGTCAGTGGGTGGTTATTTTGTCTGTAGGGTCACTCTGGTGTAGTAGAGAGAGGTTTATGCATGTAGGATGCGTGTGTGCATGTGTGTGTGTATTTGTGTGGGTGTCCATGTATGCACATGTGTGATTGTGGGGTTCTTCATACAACAGTACTTCCCTTTGGAATCTTGTAGTACATGGACATGAACTGACACATGGCACACCAGAAATACTTTTCATGTATGTAATCACAGGACAGCTGATAGCATAATAAGGTCTGTAGCATGGAACATGCATTGGGAGGGAAGGTAGACACAAGGTATACCGTTAATATCACATTCAGCAGAGAGGTGACAGACAACTCATGTATGCAGTACTACAGATGCATTGAGAAATTACTAGACAACACCAGGGAGTGTATCCATATATTATACTTGTCACATGATAGGTTGATTGAGCAGCATATCTGGCATGTACTGAGCAATACTTACACATGACACTCCAATGTGTGAAATTATGGAGTGAACATAGTAGCCCTTCACATATAGGGGCCATGCTCAAGATGTCCAGACCTACACAGGGTGAACACTGAATGACAGCAGTGAGGCCATGTAAAACCACTCCACTCAGGACAGGGAGGTAATGGAGTAACAGGTCTTGAGTTGTGATAACTTGTCTAGGCATTAAGAAGAATGATACATTAATGAGTGGTATTAATGAGTGTATGTTACCAAGTGTGATGCAGGATGGAGAACGCATGGGAATAAACGTGGGACTGTCTGTAAAGTCATAGACTGGTAGGAATTAAAGTGGTGTGTGTGTGTGTGTGTGTGTGTGTGTGTGTGTGTGTGTGTGTGTGTGTGTGTGTGTCTGTGTGCATATATGTGTGTACTGTTATGCAATGCTGTACAGGTCTTAAAGTGCATTTCTTGTTTTCCCCCACAAGTGGTGAGGTGGGTCAGGGTCCGTCCTGAATGCAAT
Source organism: Protopterus annectens (assembly GCF_019279795.1). Classification (NCBI taxonomy): domain Eukaryota; kingdom Metazoa; phylum Chordata; order Ceratodontiformes; family Protopteridae; genus Protopterus; species Protopterus annectens. The sequence goes on from NC_056746.1 coordinate 1,041,831,480, forward strand.
CTGATGTTGGTGGCCATCCAGACACCGAAGATGATGCTAGTACTGTTGAGCACAGGTGGGGTTGTCAGGGGCTGAAACAGTGCCATCATTTGACATCCCCCTTTTAGCCACCCCAACCCCGCACACAGTTCAGTGCTTATACATACCCCATCACCAGTGGCCATAGTGGAGGGACAGCTGGCAGATGGTGGTATTGCACAGGAGAGTGTGGTATCCATACCTACTGTGTCTTGTCTCAGTAGGCATAGCAAAATATCCGGCAGGGAACCACATAGGCAGATGTTCCAGGGTGCTCGTGGTAGGGCTGCTGGTCATCATGCCCCTGGCAGACATGCCGCAACTGGCACCACCAGGCGCATGTTGCAGGCTGTCATGGTGGTACAGACAAGTATGGAGTGTTACACCAGACAGTGCCTGAGGCTGCAGAGGGCTGCTGTCACATCTGCAAGTGACAACTTCCATGAACTGTCTGGTGCCATCCATGCTTATACTGAGCTCATGGATAGATGGTCTGTTGAAATGTTGGGCCTCATCGACCGTGGTTTGTCCATACTTGAACATGTGGTGGGAGTGCGGCGACAGCCGCATGGATGTAGGCCAGCAACACCAACAGCTGGCAGTCAACGTGGACATGCTAGGACACCAATGCGCTCCTGTAGTGGCAGTACCAGCTCCAGCACTGCGGTGTGGAGGCACTGTCCACACCTCAGCAGGCCATGACCACATGGTCCTGGCCAGCCCCAGGAGAGACCTGGTTCCAGCGGACATCTGTCATCATCAGGGGAGAGTAGCACATTGAGGCCTGTACCTGGACATGTCCATGAAACCCCTGGCAGGCACAGTCTATGTGGCCGGAAGCAGTGAACTGCACACCCTGCCAGGTATGGTCTGCAGCTGTCCATAAACACCTGTATAGGGCAGCCACATGACAGAACTGTGTGCATGCATACTCACACGCTAAACAAACACACATAGAGCAACCCCATACCTACACACACCACATCACCATGACCAGTCCAACTCATTACACCCCTCACCTACACACATGGTGTCAAATGCATGGCCCACCCTTGGCCTCTGGGGAAAACCAACAATACACCCTGTGCATATGATGATACCTGGGCCACATCCCTGTCATCCATAACATCAATGCAGGGACAGGCTAATATGTTTCTGTTGAACACGGTGACTGTACTACAGTGCACTAAAGTACTGCAGTGTAACATGCTGTCAGGAGTAAAGTTTAATGCATATATGTCAGGTAGTGTAGCCGTCCAGCAATGATGCATTATAGCTGCTAGTAATACTGGTTGATTGTGGTCTCCATAATGATATCCATTTGTGTTGTAGGTGTCCATGTGTCAGCAGGAGGATGGTCTGCAGTCATATTCCACAAGGGGTATGGCACTGTGGTGACACCATGGCTGTAACA
>NC_056746.1:1041837911-1041905411 GCF_019279795.1 Protopterus annectens
CTACATATGCCCATACAGTTTATGTATGCACAGAAGCCAGTCTGTCCTGACACATAATACCTGGTGGTTCAGGGATCACATGGCCACATACTACCCAGTAGTTAGTGACAAACATCTGTACAGAATTTCACTGCTTTGTCAGAAATACACAACAGTTATGGTGGCCTGGCAGCAGTATGTATTCCAAATAACTGGACATATCAGCACACTGTGTAATTACACTAGGCTGCTAAGCATGTCACAAAGCACTGTGCAAACTACAGTCAGACTGCCACAACACTAGACTACATTTTGTATGGGGGACTACACATGTTCCTGTGATTATAGCAGGCTCTACACGCACGTCACAGCACAGAGTAACAGACACCTGTGTGAAAGTGCATACCCACAGCCAATGTAAACACAGCCACAGTCACATATAGTACACACGCTTAATATGACACTATATGGACTGTCTGATAAACACCATCCTCAAATGTGCCACTCACAAACTGACCCTACATACACTGGGTCATGGCACTGTGTGGTCCAATGGCTGTTTGTGGTATGGGTTACGTGTGTGTCTGGCCCTACAGACATGTGAGCCAATAGGGTACCATTCACTGCAGCAGCATGTCACATCAGATAGAACAGGACCAACAACAATGGCATCTACCACAGTCTGTGCACATCCCAAGGTACATATGTGCAGTACATATACTGTCGACAATCACCCTAGGTACACAGACACCAGTACTGTACACACAACCACAGAATGGCCAAGCTATGCCCTCAGAAACAACCCCTACTATACATAACATGTCTAGCAGTCTGATATCTGACTGGCTTGTTATCAGGTATGATGTCAATAAATAATGGTGTACAGGACATATGCACCTTTTACTGCAGGACATATGTACAAAGGTTGACAGACATGTGGCTGGAGCTACGAACACTGCTCCAATATTGGCATGTTGCTATGATAACCTCATACATTTACTGTCATACCAGGGTTTGTTGTGACATATGTCCTATGAAGGCTATGAAGTCAGTAACTCTCATAGCTGGCACCATGTACTGACTGCAGTCCTTACACTATGCTTCTGCAGTTCTCAGATAGGTGTTCTGTGAGTAACACAAGAAACAAAAGACTCCACACACTGCCCAGTCTGCTGATGACCCTACAGATGGAGGTTTCCTCAAAAACATAGCACTGTCATGACAGGTATTAAAACATGTAGACCAGCCATATCCACACACACACACTGTTAAACCGACATTACTGCAAATGCAGAATAGCAGCACTTACATTCTGTAGTCATGTCAGGCACATCCCCCTCCTGTGTGTTGGCCTGTTTCCACATGGTATGTTGTTAGAGGTAAATCCCAACTCTATCTGTGATGCTGTTTGCCAAACACCAGATCTAGGTGCTGCTCACAGTGAATGAGAAGGCCCAACACCAACATGATATTCCTAGATATAGGAGTGGGTTTCCATGCAATTGGCTATGAGAATGTTACCACAGCTGTTCCACATGCAATCAGCTAGAAGAGGACTGCAGTCTGTGCAGAGGTCATCAGATGATCATGAGCATCACTTACAAAACACAAGCTGCTGCCTAAGCAAAGTAGGTGTAGTTCTCCACATCCACCAGAGAGGGAGTGAGAGAGACAGACAGAGACAAAGTAAGTCAGGGTGGGGGTGGGTGAGTAAAACCTAAGCATGTTTGCTTCACACACCTACAAGTACAGGGTTTCAAACCCATGACTGATTACGTATTGCTATTGCATGTCTATGCAGTTATTGCATGCACCACATAGCTTACATGTTGAGGAGCTGTCCAAAAATATATATGATGGTGAGTAAAATCTGCAACAGTGATATGGTAGCGATACGGTAGGTGTAGTACATGTGGCTGCCCACATGAACAGGTGTCAGTGTCAACACAGCCACACTCTCTCAGGGACTCACACACATTGATACTCTTGGCAGGGTCAGGAATACACTTCCTAACTAGTTAGTTTGCCACAATACAGTGATGTGCAAGTATCATATGCACCACAGGGGTTATCTAGAGGTTATATGGGCAAAGGGTATGTGAAAGTGTCTCACATCAGACAGCATGCTTCAGTATGCCAATGGGAGTTGTAGTGATTGTGAATGTGGTCAAAAGCATCATACACCACACACACAGACAAAGGGTGCCAGTACTGACATGCAAGCATGTATTGCTTCATGGTTGTGTAGTAGTTGACTGTGCCAGAAGGCTATACAAGGTTAGGTGAAGGGTATACCTTGGCAGCAGGCCACATGACAATGGTCTGCAGTGTGGCTCAAGGGTGTAGTGTCTGGATTGGCCCACACAGGTGGGAATTGTATTCGTCGCCATCCAGTCACCTGGGTAACTATTGTGTGTGGCCATTGCTGTGCAATGCTTGCCTTGTATGTGTTCTTTAGTCCATGACATGGATGCTGTCTGGGATGTGCATACGTCCCACATGCATTTACAGTGATGTGGAATTGTTAATGATGATAAAACCAAAAAGAACTAATAAAACAAAAAAATGACCAACTCCACGAAAGTTAAACTGTTTATTTAATTCAAAACAACATGAAGTAAATTCACTAAGCGCTTTCATCCAGTCACTATGTTGGGCATTATCAGAGTGTGAATACCTTGTCTTTAATAAAATATGCAAATTCATAGAACTCATAAAGAAACATTGTAAATATTATAAAATTATTTTAAAAATTCATATGAAATCCTAAAAGTATGTAATTCAAAAAATAAAAATACATAACTGTTTAGGTATATGAAATTATTTTGAATACAATGAAATCAAATACAATAAGATTTATGTTTCAAAATGCTGGAAATTGAAATACATTCATTAATGCTGGGTGTCCTGGATGCATCCGGTCCCACTTGCCATAAGCACTCTTTTGCTTCCAACAGAGTCTTATCATCCCCTCCTTTCTCATTGTGAGGGACCCGGTCAATAACAAAAAATAAAAACTTTTTAAAATTAATGTATTTATGACTGTGTGCAAAAAGGGCACTAGCCATTTTTTTTATATCTAATGTCCCTAACATGCTCTAAAATCATTGTTCTTAGCTTCCTAATGGTTTTCACCTACATAGAATATGGGACAACTTGTGCAAGTGGCAATATATACAACCATCCTAGTGTTGCAGTTACAAAATCCAGGGCATCTAATAGTTCTTCCGTAATTGTGTACTGCAACATAAGGCCCATCATTAATGAATTTACAAGTACTACATAAACCACATTTACTCATCTTAGACATTTTGTAGATGTTCAAATCAGTGTCAATTTCCATTAGCTCAATGAGAAAGGAGGGGTCGATAAGACTCTGTTGGAAGCAAAAGAGTGCTTATGGCAATTGAGACTGGATGCATCCAGGCCACCTGGTATTAATGAACATATTTCAATTTCCAGCATTTTGAAACATACATCTTATTGTATTTGATTAGTGAATTTACTTCATGTTGTTTTGAATCAAATAAATGGTTTAACTTTCATGGAGGTGGTCGGATTTTGTTTTACATGTGGAACTGTACCTAGGGTATGTGGCCCAAGTTGTGTACATAGATTGTTATCATCAGATGTCCCAGTCTTGTCGGGAACTGGTAATGGACAGCAGGTTGACCCTGCACCTACATTGATAGCATGATACAGGTATTCCCTGGTATCAGTGGCGTCTGTCCATACAGGGCATGTGTTTAAGGCATGGTATGTCCTTTGTGATTCACATTTGATGGCACCACAGGTGTTGCAGGTGCCCAGTGGGGAACATAGTGAAGGCACACTGTCTGCATGTACATGCCTATTGCACTGATGGACAGGGTGCCATGCCCTCTGTGGTCCACTGCAATCACACCATGGTTACTATCTGTGGGCAATATGCAGGGTACTACCAACATAGTAGTTGTTGCCTAGGCCAATGTGTTTGTGTATGAGACATAGGTTGAGAGTGTTTTCTGGGTAATACAAGGGTTGCTAACTTTGTTCGCCAGGCCTTGATGTCACATGTATGGGTATGGGTTGGCACCCCAGCCTCTTGGCTTTTTCACACCTGTTATTCTTGTAAGGTGGACATTGTGACATATAATAGGGCCACCATATAAGAAATATGCAAAACCCGCTACACAATGAGTCCAATTGTTACACACTCACAGCCACCTCCCCACAGGATATGAATGACAAACACAGACACACACATACACTTGCCATGTCTGGGATTAGACCTCCTATCTAACTAGTTTATTACACTACAGCATTACACAGTTATAGGATGCACCATGGAGATTACTGGAGTACTCCTTCCTCAAAGGTGTATTTCACTGGGAATGACATCAGCAGGCTTGCCAAAGAAGGTTAATGGAGGTTGTAGTGACTGAGAATGGCCTCAAAAGCAGTGCACCCTACACAGACAAAGAAACACACACACAAACATCCACACTTGCCTTGTGTGAGAATAGAACTCCTACCAAAGTACTATATCACACTATAGCATTATGCTGTTATAGGACGCACCACAGAGATTACTGGGATACTCCTTCCCCAAAAGTGTATTTCACTGGGAATGACATTGGCAGGCTTGCCAAAGTAGGGCAATGGAGGTTGTAGTGACTGTGAATAGCCTCAAAAGCATTGCACCCTATACAGACAAAGAAAAACACACACAAATATCCACACTTGCCATGTCTGGGAATAGAATCCCTACCAAAGTACTATATCACACTACAGCAGTATGTTGTTATAGGATGCACCACAGAAATTACTAGGCTACTTGTTTCCCAAAGGTGAATTTCAAAGTGAATGACATTAGCAGCATTGCCAAAGTAGGACATTTGAATTGTAGCGAGTGTGATTAGCCTACAAAGCATTGCTCTCTACACAGACAGAGACACACACACACAGTTGCCATGTCTGGGATTACTCCTACCTAATTTAGCACTCTACAGCATTATGCAGTTATAGGAAGCGCCAATGAGATTACTGGGCTACTTCTTTCCCAAAGTGTATTTCACAGTGAATGATATCAGCAGGCATGCCAAAGCAGGGCATTTGAATTGTAGTAAGTGTGACTAGCCTAAAAAGCATTGCTCCCTACACAAAGAAGCACATACACATCTACACTTGCCATGGGTGAGAATAGAACCCCTATCAAAGTACTATGTCACACTACAGCATTACAATGTTATAGGATACACCACAGAGATTACAGGATTACTCTTTTCCCAAAGGTGTAATTCACAGTGAATGACATCAGCAGGCTTGTCAAAGGAGGGCATTTGAATTGTAGTGAGTGTGACTAGCCAAAAAAGCATTGTTCCCTACACAGACAGAGACAAACACAGTTGCCATGTCTGGGATTAGAATTCTTACCTAACTAGTTTATCAGACTACAGCATTGCACAGTTACAGGACACACCACAGAGATTACTGGACTACTCTTTTCCAAAACGTGTATTTCAAAGTGAATGACATCAGCAGCCTTGCCAAAGTAGGGCATTTGAATTGTAGTGAGTGTGACTAACCTAAAAAGCATTGCTCCCTACACAGACAGGGACACACACAGTTACCATGTCTGGGATTAGAACTCCTACCTTACCAGTTTATCACACTACAGCATTACATAGTTATAGAACACACCACAGAGATTACTGGGCTGCTCTTTTCCCAAAGGTGTATTTCAAAGTGAATGACATCAGCAACCTTGCCAAAGTAGGGCATTTAAACTGTAGTGAGTGTGACTAGCCTAAAAAGCATTGCTCCCTACACAGACAGAGACACACACACACAGTTGCCATGTCTGGGATTAGAACTCCTACCTAACTAGTTTATCATACTACAGCATTATGCAGTTATAGGATGCACCACAGAGATTACTGGGCTACTCTTTTCCCAACGGTGTATTTCAAAGTGAATAACATCAGCAGCCTTGCCAAAGTAGGGCATTTGAATTGTAGTGTGTGTGTGACTAGCCTAAAAAGCATTGCTCCCTACACACACACACACACACACACACACACACACACACACACACACACACACACACACAGTTGCCATAATATCTGGGATTATAACTCCTACCTTACTAGTTTATCACACTACAGCACTACCCAGTTATAGGACGCACCACAAAGATTACTGTGCTACGCCTTTCCCAAAGGTGTATTCCAAAGTGACTGACATCAGCAGGCTTGTCATAGTAGGGCAGTGTGTGTGTATGGGCCATAACTCATCCATCTAGAGGTAGACACACCACACTCAGGCACACACAGGTTTATATTCCGCAGGAATGTGCATACAATTGCTAGATGACTACTGCCTTGTACAGTCATGTTGCACAGTTAGCACTTGTACCACAGAGTCTGTAATGCTGAGAGATACCAGTGGCTAATTTCTACAGTGAGTGACACTTACACATCATGTAGTTGTATCCATTTTGCTATGTGCTGGGTGGTACAGGCCTCATGATGGAAGGCTCTTTGTCACTGTCACTCTCTTCCACACATCTATGGATGTGTACTTTTGGCATATTATAGTGTGTTGTCCTTGGATATATGTATGTATTCCTATCCAATGTGTATGCAAAGCATGACTGGTGCATACTGAGGAGTGTATGCACTAACATGTGCAACTGTCAGATATGTATGGTCCACTGTTGTTGGCAGACATAGGCTTCATTTGTTTAAGTGTATGAGCATGCCCAGTATGCCCTTCTGTATTGAATGTGTGAATCCATTCCAGGTAGTTTGTGCTCCAGTGCAGATCTTTGTGTTCTACACCTACAGGTAGCAAACTGTTTCTGCAGGATATCTGTAGATCAGTTGGCAATATGGAGTCAAACTGTGCAAGGGATAGTGTGTACTGTAGGTGATTGTTTCTGTGCTGCTTCTGCTACATGGTACTGGTGTTAGCAGAGATATTCAGACATGTGTACTGTTATACACTGTGATATTTTATGTCCTCAAGTACTGTCGGGTGGACATTTTTGCTCACAGTGATGTCCTGGGGAACACAGGGTGAATGCAGCTGTGTCCAGTATTGTGGTCAAATGCCTACATATTCATGGAACGTTATGCCATTCTGAAGGGGGAGCTGCAAACACTTGCTGCTGGGTCTGTGTATCCAGTTCAGCACATTGGTACAGTGCTGGCAGAGGATCCCATACCTGTACATCCATCGACATGACAGTATGGTCTTATCTTGCTGTGGCAATACCTCACAGCTGTACAGATTCACACAGGTTACACAGAGGCAGGGGTCATAAGTCAGGGCATTACCCCTATTGTGGTGTATGGGCAGGTTTGTAGCCACCCACTTTTGTGTTTACAGCCAGGGATAGTATGTACACATGGCTGTGTGTTGGACCTTGTGCATTCCATGCTGCCCATGCTCCCACACCTCCTTCGATTAATCTATCCTCTTCCATACATTATGCATACATTCTCTAACACTTTCCCTATAGTTATCACCTCATCACAGCTGTGTTTTGGTGTTGGTCCACAGTTCATGCAGTGGGACATGGTGGACATGTTACTGTGGTTTGTCCATATGGCCTTGCATATGGCTTATGTGGAGTGTGTTATGTTGTTATTTGGGTGTCCATGACATAACATACATTGGCAGTACGGATGAGATGCAGGCCTTTGGCAGAGGCCTGTAGGCCATTTGGTGGTGATGCAGGCCAGCTGTAGCAGGCTGTTGCATTCTGTCAGTCCTGCAGTCACAGACTGCCATACAGTATATTCCCCTGGGGTGACAGGGTAGGTGTGCTAGGTGTTCATGCCAATATATTCTATCAGTATTGATCAGGTGGTGTGGATGCTGGCAGGGTGCAACTTTTAGCTAGGGACACACCTGCATGGGACACCTGCACTGCTTGCTGCATTCTTTCGCTATTGCCATACACAGATGGGGGTCATATTGTACCCATTCCCAACAGCAGGGATACAACCAGAGAGGGACCGGTGGATGGTGTTTGGTGAGCTGGGTGCATGTGTGCTATGGACACTACTTGCATCTGACTCACAGATATGCATGCGGCATTCAGTTATGCTGGCTTGTGCATGGACATCAGCCATTTCCTAATACATTAGTCCTATCACCTTTGTGATCTGCACGTGTTTGGCCAGACAACATCGGTATTCCCTACTACAAGCCTGGATAATGTGATGCATACCTGTATGTACAATTCCAAGGCTGTGTCCATTTCATAATTACACATTATATACTGTATGCCTGGGGTACTTTTCCCTGTGTACTGCTTATATATTTAGCACAACAGTCATGCCATGTCCATCTTTCAGATGGTGACATATATTACCAGCATACATTTACAATGGCTTACTGCTAGCATGTGTTATACTGGAGTGAATTGTCTTTGGCACTGTAGTTGTGAGGACTTGGCCCTGTCATCGGCAGTAGTGGGCAATGGCCACCAGGTTAAACCTCAACATGCATACATACTGACCACTCTCACATAATATGAAACACACACCAACCTAACACACACATACCTGGATATTGTACAAATCCTACAATCTATCCTGCTACCTTGGTCACCTCAGGTCATCTGTGCTCCACTCATATTATACCTACACATACATGTTACTACATGTCTACATCAGATTGGAGGGGGGCACACCTGACTGTTACTATATTTCTACATAGGATTGGGGAGCACACCTGACTGTTACATGTGTCCATCGGATAGGGGGGCACACCAGACTGTTACTACATTTCTTAATAGGATGGGGGGGCACACCTGACTGTTACTACATTTTTACATTGGATAGGAGAGGCACACCTGACTGTTTCTACATTTCTACATAGGATTGGGGAGCACACCTGACTGTTACTACATTTCTACATAGGATTGGGGGGCACACCTGACTGTTTCTACATTTGTACACAGGATTAGGGGGGCACACCTGACTGTTTCTACATTTCTACATAGGATTGAGGGAGGGGGCACGCCTGACTATTTCTACATTTCTACACAGGATTGGGGGGCACACCTGACTGTTTCTACATTTCAACACAGGACTGGGGGGCACACCTAACTGTTTCTACATTTGTACACAGGATTGGGGGAGGGGGCGGGCACACCTGACTGTTTCTACATTTCTACACAGGATTGGGGGGCACCTGACTGTTTCTAAATTTCTACATAGGATTGGAGGGCACACCAGACACTTGTACACATTTGCTATGACTGTATGGTATGTCAGGTACTCCATTTCATTCTGTATTCTAACCTATCATGCTGACTAGAGGCATATCAGTGTACTACAGGTCTTAGGTTTGACTGACCTACATACCAGTTTCTGCCTTCTTACCCATCAAATCTAACATCCCACTGCCTGACCTGATGTAGTTTGTCTGTCTGTGTAGACCTGGGGAGGAGGTTACCCATAGCCATCATTCAGAAGCCTTAGCACAGCCTTTGTTTGTGTTTGTCTACACCTGTCCTGCTGGCTGAGACTGTTGTTGGGTATGTGAACCTCCCTGACTAGCATGTATGTGTCATATGGACACACATGTGGCCCAGCACATTTTCTACAGTGGTTTTTGCCACCATGTGTAGTACTGGATACTATGGTGACACCAGTATTTGTTACAGATGTCATGCTGCCACTATAGGTGTCTACTATCTTCTGGCATCCCATTCAGCCACCCAATTCCCTTGCATGCTCACATCCGTACTATAGATACAAGCAACAACATACTACTCCATTCAGCAATTGGTAAGGAGCGTGACTTACCTTGTGGGTGTGCCAGTATTGAGGATGGTGCTGGAGGGATGCCTATGTCAGATGCACATAGTACACTCTCTATACATGGTTGAGCACAGGTGGTGTCATGTTTGGCATCCCTTGTACTGTATGTGCGAGTCAGAGAGAGGTGTAATTCCCTGGGTCCCTACTGTGTATGTGCTATGCATTGCCTCTTTGCCAAGGCCAAGGCATACTGGGCACACCTCTATCTGCCTACTGGGGAAGACTCAGGTTGTTCCTCCTCTGAGTCACTCTGTGCCTGTGCAGGCCTTGGCATTGGTGGGGGGGATGTGTGGCCCTGCCCCATGTTGTTCCTTCTGCAGCTGTTTCCACAGGATCATATTGTGTAGCATGGCACATACAATGACAATTTGGGTACATCTAGCTGGGAAGTACTGCAAGGCTCCACTGGATGTGTCTGGGCACCGGAACCATGAATTGAGCATCCCAAACATATGCTCTATTATGATTCTGGTCTGTGCGTGTGCCTTATTATGGTGTTCTTGTTCTGGTGTGCTTGCATTTCTGATGGGTGTCATCAGCAATGGCTCCAGTTCGTAACCAGCATCCCCCACTAGGTGACCGTAAGGGCTGTTCCCATTGACAAATCTCTGGTACAGCTGCATCAGATGCCAAATGTGGGAATCATGATAGCTTCCAAAGCAGCCAGTGCACACATTCATTAAAATGCCCTGGGCATTGGACATGGTCTGGCAGTTGATAGCGGGGAACCTCTTGTGGTTGATGTAGACCCTACCCCTCTCACTGAAGGATGCTTTGATGTGCATGTGCATGCAGTCAATAGCGCCCACTACCTCAGGACATGCCAGCTCCAAATAAAGGGTGGATATAATGTAGAAAGCAAGCCAATGGCCAGATATATGGCCATTGGCATGAAAAACAGTTGCAAAAATAAAAAAAATTAACTTTTATTTCTTTTAGCCGATCTCAGCTGTTTAAGTGTAGGGCAGCGGCGTGCAAAAGGGATCCTAAAATAAGCATTCAAAACAAAATCACTATTTTGCCATTATACTCAATGACAGGCAGAAGACAACATGGCCAATGAATAGTAGTTGCTAAGGGGGAGACTGTGTGGGACCTGTAACTATGCATCAGCAGGCAATCCTATGCAAATGAGGGGAATGATACTGAATCCCAGATTTCCCCTGCATGCTAGTGAGCACCCAACAGTGTAAGAGCAGGAATAGCTTGGTACAAGCCTAGGAGTAAGCTGACATCATAGGGGGTATGTCAGGCATACTATGAGCAGATTGGAGCCCTGTGGCTCGGGTTTGCCCTTAGCTTAACAGAGCTAAGCAAGGGTGTGTGTCAGAGGCTGCCTAGCACTCTTTACATTGCCTAAGTGGATGTGCGTGCTGCACACCGGGTTTTAAAGGAAAAAAAAAGTAAACCAGGAAATAGCAGCTCTGTGCATATTTGAGCACTGTATAAACAAACAACTCCAAAAAACTTATAAAAAATGAAGAAAGAAAGGAACGGGTCACAAATCACGCCAGCCGAGGTAGAGAATATATCCTTTTACTTGTGAGCGCTTTCATGCACGTAGATACATGCACTTCTTCAGACCTATTTGAGCACTGTGTTTGCACGGCACACACCCGGGCTTAAACAGAAAGGCAATGGGAAGGAAAAATAGCAGTAGGAAGGTAATCTAGGAGAACTAGCGTAGCTGGCAGGTGAAATGTATCAGAATCAGCCAATTACACAGGCAACAGACCATCCCAGCCCAGAACACTACTATAAACTATGCAAACACCTTTTCCTCCGGGTTTTCCCATATACTGTACACCACCAGTGTATACAAGTGGGGAAATTTTAACAAACAAAAACAACAAAATGATAGGGGCTGCAGCAGCTATCAGACATCAACATGTAGAAGAGGCTGTGGGTGGTGAGGATGAGAATACTGCTGACCAACCCACAGTGAGGAAACGGAGAAGGGTGTACAGACCAGGGGCTACATGAGCTCAAGATAGTGGAATGCTATAGGGTGGACAGGGACCTCCTACAGCAAATTTTTGAGCTGTGCCGGCCACGCCTGACACACAGAATTGACGGAGGGGAACCCATCCCAGTGGATACCAATGTATGTGTAGGCCTATGAATACTAGCCACAGGTACCTGCCAAAGGCCAACTGGGGATATCAAGGGGATCTCACAGGCATCAGCATCCAGAGTATTCCACCAGTTCTTGGATGCCATGCCAGCACATGTCAGTGAGCACAGATATTTCCACAACACCCGTGAGGTGTTGGCCAGCAATATGCGTCTCTTCAACCCAATAGCAGAATACCCTGAGGTACTGGGTGCTATAGACTGCACACACATATGCATCAGAGCACCACCTTGGTGAGTGGGGTAGGGTCTACATCTACTGCAAGGGCTTCTTCTCCATCAACTGCCAGGTCATGTGCAATGCCTAGGGCATAACAATGAATGTGTGTGCTGGCTGCCCTGGAAGCTATCACGATTTCCACATCTGGTATCTGACACAGCTGTACCAGAGATTTGCTAATGGGGACATCCCTCACGGTCACCTAGTGGGGAATGCTGGATACACACTGGAGCCGTGGCTGATGACACGCATCAGAAATGCACACACACACGAACAGAAACACATGCACAGACCATAATTATAGTAGAGCATGTGTTTGGGATGCTCAAGTCATGGTTCCGGTGCCTGGACACATCCGGTGGAGCCTTGTAGTACTCACCAGTTACATGTACCCAAATTGTCCTTGTATGTGCCATACTACACAATATGATCATGTGGAAACAGCTGCAGCAGGAACAGCACGGGACAGGGACACACAGCCCCCCACCATTGCCAAGGCCTGCACAGGCACAGAGTGATTCAGAGGAGGAACAACTTGAGCCTGCCCCAGTTGACAGAAGGAGGCATGCCCAGTGTTCCCTGGCCTTGGCAAAGAGGCAACACATAGCATATACACTGACACAGGAGGGACCCAGGGAATAACACCTCTCTCTGACTCTCACATACAGTAAAAGGGATGCCAAACATTACACTACCTGTACCTAACCATGTGTAGGGAGTGTACTATGTGCATCCAACATAGGCAGCACCACCCTCAATATTGGGACACCCACAAGGTAAGTGACTCACACATGCCAGTCAGGGGGGGTCACATACCCAACAACAGTCACAGCCAACAGGACAGGTGTAGACAAACACAAAGGCTGTGCTATGACCTCTGAATGAGGCCTATGGGTAACTGCCCCCCATGCCTACACAGACAGACTACAACAGGGCAGGCAGTGGGATGTCACTTCTGAAGGGTAGGAAGTCAGAAACTAATATGTAGGTAATTAAAAGCTAAGATCTGTAGTACACTGGTATGCCTCTAGCCAGCACGATAGGTAACACTACAGACTGACATGGAGTACCCGACATACCAGTACAGTCCTAACAAATGTGTACAAGTGTCAGATGTGCCCCGCCATCCAACATAGAAATGTAGTCACAGTCAGGTGCCCCACCTCCAATCCTGTGTAGAAATGTAGAAATAGTCATGTGTGTCCCCTCCCATCCCACACAGAAATATAGTAACAGTCAGGTGTGCCCCCCCACAATCCTGTGTAGAAATGTAGAAATATCCAGGTGTGCCCCCCATCCCATGTAGAAATATAGTAACAGTCAGGTGTCCCCCCCCCACAATCCTGTGTAGAAATGTAGAAATAGTCAGGTGTGCCCCCCATCCTATGCAGAAATGTAGTAACAGTCCATGCCAAATGATCGACGGATACCCTGCAGAAACAGCATGCTACCTGTAGGTGTACAACACAAAGGTCAGCACTGCAGTACAAACTACCTGGATTCAATCCACACATTCAGTACAGATGGCCATACTGGGCAGGCCCACATACTTAGAGTAATGAAGGCAATGTCAGTCAACAACATACTGAAAAGTCATACATGGGCATGCTCACACACTTAAACACATGAAGGCCATGTCTGCAAACACCAGTGGACCAGACATATCTGACAGCCTCAGATGTTAGTGCAGACACTCCTCAGTATGCACCACACATGCTTTGCACACACAGTGGATAGGAATATAGGCATATATGTAAGGACAACACACTATAATAAACCAAAGGTAAACATACATAGATGTGTGGAAGAGGGTTACTGTGAAAAGGAGCCATCCAGGGCTTTCCCACCCAGCACACAGCCAAAAGGCCACAACCACACGAGGGTCTGATGTCACACACTACAGATACTAGCCATTGGTATCTGTCAGCATTACAGAGTATGTGGTGCAAGTGCCAGCTGTGCAACATGACTGTTCAAGGAAGTAGTCATCTAGCAGCTGTTTGCACGTACCTGTGGAATATGACCCAGGTTGTGGCCGCATGTGGCATGTCAAACCCTAGATGAATGGGTTATGGCCCATGCACACACACTGCCCTCCCCATAGCCCCACTATGCCAAGCCTGTGGAGGTCATCTACTGTGAGAAACACCTTTAGGAAAGTTGTATCCCTGTAATCTCCATGGCATGTCCCATAACTGCGTACTGCTGTAGTGTGATAAACCAGTTAAGTAGGAGTTCTAACCTCATGCTTGGCAACTGTGTGTGTGTGTGTGTATGGGTGTATGTCTGTCTGTGTAGAGAGCAATGCTTTTTAGGGTGGTCACACTCCCTACAATTGAAATGCTCTACTTTGGTAAGGCTGCTAATGTCATCTACCTAGAAATACATCCCTGGAAAGATTATGTCCTAGTAATCTCCATGGTGTGTCTCATAACTGCATACTGCTGTAGTGTGATAAAATAATTAGGTAGGAGTTCAGTTCCCAGACATAGCAACTGTATGTGTTTGTTTGTGTCTGTCTGTGTAGAAAGCAACTTTTTAGGATAGTCACACTCCTTACAATTCAAATGCTCATCTTTGGCAAGGCTGCTGATGTCATCCATCTAAAAATACACCTTTGGGAAGCTGTGACCCAATAATCTCCATAGCGCATCCTGTAACTGTAACCTGCTATACTGTAATAAAGTAGTTAAGCAGCTGTTCTAATCCCAGACATGGCAGATGTGCGGCTGTCTGTGTAGAGAACAATGCTTTTTAGGGTAGTCACATTCCCTACAATTCAAATGCTCATCTTTGGCAAGGCTGCTGATGTCATCCACCTAGAAATACACCTCTGGGAAGATACAGTCCAGTAATCTCTATAGCGTGTCCTGTAACTGCGTACTGCTCTAGTATGATAAATTAGGTAAGTAGCTGTTCTAATTCCAGACATAACAAGTGTGTGCGTGTGTGTCTGACTCTGTGTGTGTAGAAAACAATGCTTTTTAGGGTAGTCACACTCTATACAATTTGCATGCTCTACTTTGGCAAGGTTGCTGATGTCATCCAACTAGAAATACACCTCTGGGAAACATGTAGCTGAGTAATCTCCATAGTGTGTGCCATAACTACGTACTGCTGTAGTGTGATATAGACCTCTGTTAGGGGCTATATACCCATGCATGTCATTTGTGGATGTTTTGTATGTGTTTCAATGTCTGTGTCGGGAGTAATGCATTTTAGGCTAGTCACACTCAATACATTTCCAATGGCCTTATTTGGCAGTCCTGCTGATGTCATCCAATGTGAAATACACCTTTCGGGAAGGAGGTCCCCAGTAATCCCTGTTGTGAGTCCTATAACAGCGTCATGCTGTAGTGTGATACAGACCTCTGTTAGGGGCTTTATACCCACACATGTCAGTTGCGGATGTTTTGTGTGTGTTTCAATGTTTGTGTTGGGAGCAATGCATTTTAGGCTAGTCACACTAAGTACATGTCCAATGACCTGCTTTAGCAGTCCTGCTGATGTCATCCAATATGAAATACACCTTTGGGGAAAGAGTACTCCAGTAATCTCCATGGCACGTACTATAACTGAGTAGTGATGTAGTATAATAAACTAGTTAAGTAGGGGTTCAACTCCCAGACATGACTAGTGTGTGTGTTTGTAGCTTGTATTCTGTCTAGAGGTGGGTGAGAGTGTGTGACACCTGGGCCCAATGTGATGCAGTTTTTGCAAATGTCTTTTATGGTGGCCCTATATCACAATGTCCACTGTACAGTGATAACAGATGCGAAATAGCCAAGAGGCTGGGGTGCAAATCCATACCCATACATGTGACATCATGGCCTGGCAATCACAGTTAGAAACCCCAATTTAACCCAGAGCACACTCTCAACCCATGTCTCTCTCTCACACACACACACACACACACACACACACACACACACACACACACACACACACACACACACACACACACACACACACATGTCGAGGCAACAGCCAATATGTGTGTAGTACACTGCATATTGGCAACTGATAGTAACTATGGAGTAATTGCAGTGGCCTACAGAGGGCATGGCACCATGTCCATCTGTCCAATAGGCACATACATGCAGACAGTGCACCTTCCCCATGTTCCCCACTGAACACCTGCAACACCTGTGGAGCCATCACATGTGTCCCACAATCGACATACCATGCCTGAAAACATGCCCTAAATGGACAGATGCCACTGATGCCAGGGAACGCTGTTAGCATGCTATCAATGTAGGTGCAGGGTTAACCTTCTGTCCGTTACCAGTTCCTGCCACAGGTGGCCAAGACTGGCACATCTGATGATAATCTGTGTACACAACATGGGCCCGACACACCAGGTACAGTTCCACATGTCACTGTACATGCATGAGGGACATGTGCACATCCCAGACACCATCCATGTCATGGACTAGGGAACACATACATGGCAGGCAACACATAGCATTGGCCACACGCAATAGCCACCCAGGTGACTGGATGGTGGAAACAATACCCACCTGTATGGGCAAATGCAGAAACCACAGGCCTGAGCCACAATGCAGACCATTGTCATGTGGCCTGATGCCAAGGTATACCCATCACCTTGCCTTGTATAGCCATCTGGCACAGTTGATCACCACATACCCATGCAGAAATGCACCCATGCATGTCAGTACTGGCACCCTGTGTGTTTGTGTGAGTGTTGTATGATGCGTATAATCACATCCAATCTCACTACAACCCCCAGTGGCATACTGAAGCATGCTCTTTGATGTCAGACACCTCCCCATACCCTTTGGCCATATAACCTCCGTATGACCCATGTGGTGCATGTGATACCTGCACAGTAATGTTTTGTGGCAATCTCACTAGTGATGAGCTATATCCCTTGCCCTGCCAAGTGTGTCAGTGTGTATGCATCCCTGTGAGACTGTGGCTGTGTTGACGCTGACACCTGCTCATGCGGACAGGCACATGTACATCAACTACCGTATAGCTACCATATCCCTGTTGCAGATGTCACTCACCATCACATATATGTTTTGCAGACTCCACAACAGGTAACCTATGTGGTGCATCCAACAACTACATAGGATTGTGATAGCACTACATAGTCATCAGGGGTTTGATACCCTGTGGTGGTAGTTGTATGATACAAACATGCTTAGGTTTTAGTCTCCCACCCCTACCTGACTTGTCGATGCCTCTGTCTGCCTCTCTCACTCCCTCACTGGTGGATGTGGAAACCTATACCTGCTTTTCCTAGGCAGCAGCATGTGTATTTTAGGTAATGCTCATGATCAGCTGATGGCCTCTGCATGAATTGCAGCCCCCCCTAGCTAATTGCATGTGGAACAGCTGTGGTAACATTCCCATAGCCAATTGCATGGAAACACACTCCAATATCTAGGAACATCATGTTTGTGTAGGTCATTTTCATTCACTGTGAGCAGGAACTCATTCTGTTGTTTGGCAAACAGCATCTCAGATGGTGTGGGGATTTACCTCTGACAACATACACTGTGGAAACAGGCCAATACACAGGAGGGGGATGTGCCTGACCTGACTACAGACTGTAAGTGCTGCTATACTGTATTAGGAGTAATGTTGGTTTAACAGGGTGTGTGTGGATATGGCTGTCCTACATGTATTAATACCTGTCATGTCAGTTGTATGTTTATGAGAACTCCCCATCTGTAGGGTCATCTGCAGACTGGGCAGTGTGTGGTGTCTTTGGTGTCATGTGTTACCCACAGAATGTGTATCTGTGAACTGCAGAAGGTAGTGTGAGGATTGCAGTCTGTAGATGGTGAAAGCCATAACAGTTGCTGACTTCATATCCCTCATAGGACATATGTTGCAACAAACCCTGTTACAACAGTAAATGTATGATGTTATCACAGCAACGTGTAAATATTGGCCCTGTGTATGTACTTCCAGCCACAACTCAGTCAACCTTTGTACATATGTCATGCATTAAGAGGTGCATATGTGCTGTACACCATAATTAGTGTCATCATATCTGATAACAAGCCAGTGAGATATCAGACTGCTACACATGTCATCTACAGTAGGGGTTATATCTGATGACATAACCTGGACATACTGTGGTTGTTTGTACAGTACTGAGGTCTGTGTACTTATGGTGAATGTCAACAGTGTGTGCATTGTTAATATGTACCTTGGCCTGTGTACAGACTGTGGTAGTTGTCATCATCCTAGGTCCCGTCGTATCTGATGTCACATGCTGCTCCACTGTATGTTACCATATTGGCCTACATGTTTGTAGGGCCATACACACCCATGTCCCATACCACAGTCAGCCATCAGACCAAACTGTGTAGTGGCCCAGTATATATAGGGTTAGTGTGTGAGTGGCACAAATGAGGATGGTGTTGAACAGATAGTCCATATACTGTAATATTATGCTAGCTTGCCATATGTGGCTGTGTTCTCATTGGTTGTGTTTATGCACTTTCACACAGGTGTATCTTACCCTGTGCTGTGACATGCCTGTACAGCCTGCTATATATACAGATACATGTGCATTCCCCCATAGAGGATGTAGGCCTGTGTTGAGCCAGTCTGCCTGTAGCCTGCAAAGTCCATTTTTACATGTCTAGCAGCTTAGTGTACTTACCCAGTGAGATGCCATGGGCAGATACTTGCCAGATGTACTGCTGCTGGGCCTCCCTTAACAGTCATGTATGTCAGACAGAGCAGTAGGATGCTGTACAGATGTATGTCAGTATCTAGTGGGTAGTATGTGGCCATGCACCCCTGTACCAGCGGTTATTACGTGTCAGGCCAGGCAGGGGTGTGTGAATGCATAACCTATGGTGGCATATGTATACCAGTCATTATGTGTTATACCCATCTACATGGCTGTTAACATCCATATTGTCAGGCATGGTACACATGTTTTGCACTAAGGGGTTCTGTGTATACCTCTGGACTGTACAGAGTGTGTCAGAATTTACACACATATTAGCCAATATCTCTGCTGCAGTCAACAGGGGCAGTACGTGCAAGCAGCAGTACTTTACTATGATGTCCTTAGGATGTCTGTCAGTAGCCAATGGCACACATGTGGAAAGCAGATGTGACCTCCCACACCCACTATGTCTGTGACGACAGCCCCAATTACACTAGCAATAGTATATAGAACTGTAATAGTACACGAATAAAGGTTTTCCGTTTCTGCAAGCCTGTGTGTGGTGTTTTTCCTATGACCTCTCTGTGGGTATATGTTGCAGGCAATGATTGTCATTTGTATGGGTGGCCCATACAGTGTCCAGTTGTTCAGGTGGGAACTGTAGGCATAGTGGCTGTTCCATATTATGTGCACCTTCTACATATGTATCTTACTGTACATATCTCTGCATGTGTATGTGTAGTCACACATATATATATATATATATATATATATATATATATATATATATATATATGTATCTGCATATATGTGTCTGTGTATATGTATCCTGGGGATGTTGATATTTTCCACATTTTACATTTCCTATGGGAGCCAGACTGTACTGCATGATATGTTACCAATACCAGCCTGACATCATACAGGTGGGATGTAGTACTGTTAACATCTTGTGCCAATGTCATGTCATGTCCTGGTTATGGGATCTGCAACACTTGGTAGTGTATTGCAGGGTGGACGTGTCTGACTGTGAGGGGGTATGCCTATTCGTACAAGCCGTATATTGTTTGGGGCCTCTCAACCCCATTAATGGTGCATGTGGACAAATTTGTTTTTGTTAATCTACCATTGCTATCTACAGATGTATGGCCACATATACCTATCATCATCATCATCATCTTCTTTTGGCTGTTCCCGTTAGGGGTCACCACAGCGGATCTTCTGTTTCCATTTCTTCCTGTCCTCTGCATCATGCTCTTTCACACCAACCGCCTGCGTGTCCTCTCTCACCACATCCATAAACCTCATCTTAGGCCTTCCTCTTTTCCTCTTACCTGGCAGCTCCATCCTTAGCATCCTTTTCCCAATATACCCAGCATCCCTCCTCAGCAAATGTCCAAACCAACGCAATCTCACCTCTCTTGCTTTGTCTCTAAACTGTCCAACCTGAGCTGACCCTCTAATATACTGATTGCTAACCCTGTCCATCCTAGTCACACCCAGTGCAAATCTTAACATCTTTAACTCTGCCACATCCAGCTCTGACTCCTGCCTTTTCGACAATGCTACCGTCTCCAACCCATATAACATAGCTGGTCTCACTACCCTCTTGTAGACCTTCCCTTTCACTCTTATTGGTACCCGTCTATCACAAATCACTCCTGACACTCTTCTCCACCCATTCCACCCTGCCTGTACTCTCTTCTTCACCTCTCTTCCACACTCACCATTACTCTGAACTCTTGATCCCAAGTACTTAAACTCATCCACCTTTACCACCTCTACTCCCTGCATCCTCACCATTCCTCTACCCTTTCTGTCATTTACACACATATATTCTGTTTTAGCCCTGCTGACCTTCATTCCTCTCCTCTCTAAAGCATATCTCCACCTCTCCAGGGTCTCTTCAACCTGGTCCCTACTCTCACTACATATCACAATGTCATCTGCAAACATCATAGTCCACGGGGCCTCCTATCTAATCTCATCTGTCAACCTGTCCATCTCCACTGCAAATAAGAAAAGGCTCCGAGCTGATCCTTGATGTAATCCCACCTCCACCTTAAACATATCTGTCACTCCCACCACAGTCCTCACCAATGTCACACTACCCTCGTACATATTCTGTACCACTCTTACATACTTCTCTGCCACTCCCGACTTCCTCATACAATACCACAACTCCTCTCTAGGCACCCTGTCATATGCTTTCTCTAAGTCCACAAAGACACAATGCAACTCCTTCTGACCTTCTCTGTATTTCTCCAACACTCTCAGAGCAAATATTGCATCTGTAGTGCTCTTTCCTGGCATGAAACCATGCTGCTGATCACTAATCATCACCTCCCTTCTTAACCTAGCTTCCACTACTCTTTCCCATAACTTCAAGCTGTGACTGATCAATTTTATCCCTCTGTAATTACTGCAGCTCTGCACATCACCCTTATTCTTAAAGATAGGTACCAAAACACTTTTTCTCCACTCCTCAGGCATCCTCTGACTTTCCAAAATTTCATTAAACAATCTGGTTTAAAATTCCACTGCCATTTCTCCTAAACACCTCCATGCTTCCACTGGTATGTCATCTGGACTGACAGCCTTTCCAGTCTTCATCCTCTTCATAGGTTCATAGGTTCATAGGTTGATACTAGGCTATCTGCCCCAGGGCATTTATAAGCCTAGCCAGAGTGTGTTTGGCTTTCGCCACCCTTTTAGATTAGTTGACTGTGCCTCTGTATAGTAGGTCACAGAAGATAGCCCTTTTGAGGTTAGTTTACTGTGCCTCTGTCTAGTAGGGACACAGAAGAGATCCCAGGGGTAAACCTACGATCTCCCATCCACTCATCAAGATTTCTCTTGAAGAGGGTCATTGAGGGACTCTGCCTAACATAGATTGGGATTTTGTTCCAGAGTGAGGGGAGCCTCTGCGATATGAATCTGTCCCTCCAGCATGTCCTATTTATTTCTGTGCTGAGGTTTAAGTCCCTGGAGCATGTAGCTCTAAGGGATTTGGATTTCCTGAGGTGGAGCATGTCCATTAATTCTGGGTTGGAGATGGCTTTATACGTCAGGCACAGATTGCCTCTGAGTAGGCGGTAAGCAACTGAGTAGAGCTAGAGTTTCTTTAGCCTAACTGCGTAGGACATCTGTTTGAGTCCCTTGATCCTTTTGGTGAGGTACTTTTGGGGTCTTTCCAGTTGCTGCAGGTGTCGGGTAAGGTACATCCCAAATGAGGCATTGTATTCAATTATGGGCCTGATGAGTGATGAGTAGAGGGGCACAATGACCTCTCTTGATCTAGATGTGAACCCTTTCGTGATAAGGTGGGCTATATAGAAGGTCTTTCTAACCACTTTGGCAACGTGATTGTCAAAGGAGAGATTGCTATCTACTTGGGTCCCCAAATCCCTAATTACTTCTTCCGTACTTAATGTATTAACACCTATGTGGTAATTTGTGGGCACTTTGTTTTTCCCAAAGGGGATGATTATGCACTTTTTGGCATTTAGCTTTAGGCCATGGCTCTGGCACCAGTTATCTGTCTCTGTGAGACCCTTTTGGAGGATGCTTGTGTCAGTCGGCGAGTCGATTATGGCACCCAGTTTGCAGTCATCTGCGAACTTGGTCAGCCATAGTCCTCCCATGTTAGCCTGTACCTCAGAGAAATATATACTGAACAAGAGAGGTCCCAGGACTGAGCCTTGTGGGATGCCACTTGTAACTGGTTTAGAGTCTGACATGGCACTTGCAATTCTGACCATGTGGGTTCTATCCCTGAGCCAGTTTGCAGCCCATCTTGTGACATAGGGGTTGATATTTAAGCTGGTGAGCTTAGTTATGATGCCCGAGTGGGGTATTGTGTCGAAGGCTTTTGCGAGGTCCAGGTAGGCTGTGTGGAATACCTTCCCTTCATCTATGGCCTTGGTGACTGTTTCAAAGAAGTCAACCAGGTTCAAGAGGCAAGATCTGCCCTTAACAAAGCCGAATTGGGTAGGATCCAGTGTTTGGAGGTTCCCAATGTCTTTGTTTATGAGTTTCATGATGATATGCTCCATAGCTTTGCAGACCAGGCTAGTCAGGCTTATAGAGCGATAGTTTCCGGGGTCCGTTGTGGCACCACCTTTGTGGAGTGGGACCACTGTTGCTGTACGCCATTCCTTGGGTACATATCCTGTAGTAAGGCTGAGATTGAACAGTGACTTTATGTGAGGGTTCAGTTCTTCTTGGAGTTCGTGTAAGACGCAGCCCGGGACACCGTCCGGTCCCATTGATGCTGTGTTTCTTGCTTTGGAGAGAGCAGCTCTCACCTGTGCATCTGTGATGTCAGGGAGGCAACACTCTGTTGCTATAGACATTTGCTCTTTTGGGGGGGAAGGGGGGGAGAAGTTTGCACTGAACCTGTCTGCCAGGATGTTGGCAATGTCTGTGGGTTCAGTGTATTTTTTGTCATTTTGAACTAACTCAGAGCATATCTGGGAGTTGCCACCCAGGTTCCTGACATAACTAAAGAAGGCCTTGTGATTATCTTTAGCATCTTGTGCAATTTTTCTTTTGAAGCTGGCCTTAGATGATTTTATGAGGGATCGTAGTTTCTTGCTAGTACTGATCAGAGATGCCTTCCCTTTTTGGGATTTTGCTCTATCATGTAGTAGCTTCCTCCTTCTGTTGTATAGCTTATTTATGGCTGGGGTCCACCAGACAGGTCTCCTGCCTTTGAAGGAATGAGTCTTGGTTTTATTTGGGATAGCACGATCCATGCATTCCTGTAGGTGTCCATAGAAAGCGTTTGTAAAGGATTCTATGATCTGGGCTGTATTTTCCAATGGCCCGGGGGCTTTGAAGGATTCCACCTTGGTTTTGAGAAGTGTGAAGTTTGCTTTTGAGAAGTTCTTCACCGTGGTTTCCTTGGCTGGGAGTGGGGATGGGATATGGATGTCTAGTGAGATTAATTTATGGTCAGATCTTACCAATGAGGGGTATACCTCTGGTATGGAACATAGAGTCCCCATGTTGGTGATGATCAGGTCCAATATGTTTTCCCCTCTTGTGGGAGTGGTGACCAGTTGTTCCATAGCATTTGAGTTTATAAATTCTAGGAACCATTGGGTGAGGGTGTTGGGGCTTGAGTAGTGCTCCCAGTCTATGTTTGGGTAGTTGAAGTCACCCAATATAATAGTGTTTGGAGAGACCTTCATATTCTCCAGTGTTCTCAGGAAAGCCGAGTGGGGTTCCTGAGTTTGGGAGGGTGGTCTGTAGCAGGCTACAAACTGAAAGGCAGTTTTGCCCACTGTTAGTTACACATGGATGGTCTCCGATGCTTCATGCAGTGCCACTAACCTGGAGGTGTGGGTATCTTTGATGAATATGGATACTCCCCCTCCTTTTGTGGTTCGGTCCGAGTTTTGGGGCCGAAAAGCATGGTATGAGGTATAACCTGGTAGTGCTGGGGTGCTCTCGGGAGCCTTGAACCAGGTTTCTGTTACTGCACAGATATCGATATTCTCCATATTGAGGAGAGCCTCGAGTGCATGCATCTTGAGGTTTAGACTTCTGGCGTTGAGCAGCATTACCCTTAGTTTCTTTTTCTTTGTGTTGTCTATGGAGGTGGGTTTGTCTTTTGAGCCTTGCCTAAAGAAGGCACTATGGGGGAGGCAAGAGCCTTAGCCAGTATTTGAAAGCCCAGGGGTGACAGGTGCAAGCCGTCCCTAGCGAAGCAACGTGGCTTGTCGAGCATGTCATCCCAGGCTGACAGACACTGGATCCCCTTTGAATGACACCAATACTTTAGCCAATTGTTAAAATTGATCATTTTGTCTTTATACTGTGGCATCATTCTTGGTGAGGGTAAGATGCTACTCAAGGTCAGGGTCATACCGGCCTGGGCTACATGATCAGAGAGCTCCTCTATGTCTCTTTTCATGTAGTCCAGGGAGGTACGTCTCAGGTCATTCACACCAGTATGGACAATGATGGAGTCATATTTGTACCTGCTTTGGAGTGACCTGAGTGGTTTTCTGTTGTGATAGGTCTATGTGAGACTGGATTTGTGGTGTGTGTGGTTACCTTCTCCTCCTGACTGACTGCGCCAGTATTGGGTTGAGAGAGCTCAGCCTCCAGTTTGGCTATATAGTTGCATCTCTCACATATATTTGAGCTTGTTGGGAGGAGGAGAGGGTGGTCTGTGTACATAAGGCAGTTGTAACATTGCCTCAAGATTCCCAGATTCACCAGCTGGACTGGAGAGTAAACCCGAAACTGACTTTTGGACATGCCAGAATAGTATAAGGAACTACTTTTTGACTGATCAAAAAGGACCAGTAGGGAGCCAAGTACTTAAAGGGAGTATAAGAGGATGTAGTGCTTTAGTTTATTAGTGCTTACTTATAAGATTACTTATACGAGCAACTGCAGGGCTTTAGAATGAAAATAGAGTGCTTACTTTGAGATTTAGAACAGTTCTAAGGGAAAAAGTGAAGAGCAGACTTTGTGGAGCCGGGAATAGTTTAAACCCATTTAAGTGGCGCTGCCCGATGCTGCGCTATGCGCAAAATCATGCAAAACCGCACAAATGTGGGTTCTAAAGCAGGGAAACTGAAAGAGATAGGAATTGATCCAGAGCGGCCAATAAGCTACTAGTTTCTGGGCTGAGACCACTCCTTCAGGGACAGATAGGCTGCTCAAAGCTCCCCACCCTCACTGGTGAACAGAGAAGCTTCCTCCTATCCAAGTAAGGATATGGGCAACACAGGAAACTATACCACAGTCAGGAATTCAGCAAAACCTGAAATCTGGACTAATCTAGTTCAGCAAAGGTGGGAAAAGAGAATTTTTTTTTTTTTTTTTTCAGGAAACAGCAGAAAAACACACAGAAAACACTGTAAATGCTATAAACAGGCTAGCGCACTTTAGTGTGTAGCCTACAACAGTTATGCAATACAAAAATGACTTAAATTGATGTAAAACAAGTGCAAAAACTGTAAAAAGCAGAAGACAAATGCAATTTAAACTTTTTGAAGCACAGATCAGTTAGAAATTCGCTTTTTAGGCAGGAAAAGGCAGTCGGAGCAAAAAAGCAGAGAAAAAATACTTAAATCTGGAAAAATCTCTCTTGGGTCTCTCTGTTGCCTGTATCATTCTGCAGAACACCACGAGGAGCTGTGCAGAGTTGTATACTGGCGCAAAACCATGCAAATGCGGGTTTTAAAGCATGGAAACTGAAAGAGATAGGAATTGACCCAAAACGGCCAATAAGCTACTAGTTTCAGGGCTGAGACCACTCCTCCAGGGACAGATAGGCTGCTCAAAGCTCCCCACTCTCATTGGTGAACAGAGAAGCTTCCTCCTATCCAAGTAAGGATAAGGGCAACACAGGAAACTATACCAGAGGTCTGGAATTCAGCAAAACCTGAAATCTAGTTCAGCAAAGCCGGTAAAAGAGAATTTTTTTTTTCATAGCTGTCCTTACTTCCTCCTTGCTAATCTGCTTCACTTCCTGATTCACTATCCCCACATCATCCAACCTTCTCTCTCTCTCATTCTCTTCATTCATCACCCCTTCAAAGTACTCTTTCCATCTACTCAACACACTCTGCTCACTTGTGCATACGTTTCCCTCACTGTCCTTTATCACCCTTACCTGCTGCACATCTTTCCCAGCTCTGTCCCTCTGTCTAGCCAATCGGTACAGGTCCTTTTCTCCCTCTTTAGTGTCCAATCTCTCATACAACTCTCTATATACCTTATCCTTAGCCTTCGCTACCTCTCTCTTTGCCATGCGTCTCATCTCCTTATACTCATGTCTACTTTCTTCATCTCTTTGACAATCCCACTTCTTCGCCAGCCTCTTCCTCTGTATACTCTCCTGTACTTCCTCATTCCACCACCATGTCTCCTTGTCCTCCTTTCTCTGTCCAGATGTCACACCAAGCACCTTCCTAGCAGTCTCCCTTACTAGCTCTGCTGTAGTTACCCAGCTATTCGGTAACTTTTCATTGCCTCCCAGTGCCTGTCTTAACTCTTCCCTGAACTCCACCTCACAATCACCCTTTTTTAACTTCCACCATTTAATCCTTCGCACTGCTTTCACACTCCTCCTTGATCACCAACATCATCCTGCAGACCACCATTCTACGCTGCTTAACTACACTTTCCCCAGTCACCACTTTACAGCCTCCAATCTCCTTCAGACTGGCCCTCCTACATAGGATATAATCCACCTGTGTGCATCTTCCACCACTCTTGTATGTCACCCTATGCTCCTCCCTCTTCTTAAAATACGTATTCACCACAGCCATGTCCATCCTTTTCGCAAAATCCACAATCATCTGACCTGCTGCATTCCTCTCCTTAACACCACACCTACCAATCACTTCCTCATCCCCTCTGTTCACTTCACCAACATGCCCATTGAAGTCCGCTCCAATCACTAGTCTCTCACCCTTGGGTACACTCACCACCACTTCATCCAACTCACTCCAAAATTTTTCTTTCTCATCCATCGCACACCCAACTTGTGGAGCATATTCACTAACAACATTCATCATTACACCATCAATTTCAAGCTTCATAAACATCACTCTATCAGACACTCTCTTCACCTCTAAAACACTCTTGGCATACTGTTCTGTTAGGATAACCCCTACCCCATTTCTTCTGCCATCCACACCATGATAGAACAATTTGAACCCACCTCCTATACACTTTGCCTTACTTCCCTTCCATCTGGTCTCTTGCACGCACAATATATCAACCTTCCTTCTCTCCATCATATCAGCTAGCTCTCTCTCTATACCAGTCATACTGCCAACATTCAAAGTTCCTACCCTCAGTACTACACTCCTAACCTTCCTCCTCTCTTCCTGCCTTCGGGCATACCTTCCCCCTCCTCTTCTTCTTCGATCAACCGTAACCCAATTTCTGCCAGCACCCTGTTGGCTAACAGTACTGGTGGCAGTCATTGTTAACCCGGGCCTCGACCGATCCGGTATGTAATTATGAAAACTTCTCTGCATCAGTAATCTTTGGCAGAGGTTTTACGCAGGATGCCCTTCCTGACGCAACCCTCCCTATTTATCCGGGCTTGGGACCGGCACAAAGAAATGCACTGGCTTGTGCATCCCCAGTGGCTGGGTTATGGCCACATATACCTATATAGATATAGATATATATATATATATATATATATATATATATATATATATATATATATATATATCTGCTTACATATATATGACTATGTCCGTATGTACGTACATAGATATATATCTGCGTACAGATATGTACCTTGCTGTGTGTATGTAGACATATAGGTGTAGACATATATATGTGTCGATGTAGGCATTTGCATGTATACATGTTCATATATATATATATATATATATATATATATATATATATATATATATATGTATATATTTCTAAATATACACATATATATATATATATATATATATATATATATATATATATATCTACATTTACAGATATGTTGTATCTGTTTAGATATTAATATATTTACACACACACACACACACACACACACACACACACACACACACACACACGCACACACACACACACACATATACATCTACATGTTGGTATACATTCTTTGAACTGTTGCATGTCTGGGCTGAATGACATGTTTCTGAAAACATTAAATTTATGTACATCTGTCATGGCTTAATGGTAAATCACTGTCTATGGTGTGCAGGGTCCTGCATTTGAGCCTTGCTGAGGCTGTTCATTTTGTTGCTGGGCAGAACACAGGCCATTGGATGCAGAGT
Organism: Protopterus annectens; assembly: GCF_019279795.1. Classification (NCBI taxonomy): domain Eukaryota; kingdom Metazoa; phylum Chordata; order Ceratodontiformes; family Protopteridae; genus Protopterus; species Protopterus annectens. The sequence goes on from NC_056746.1 coordinate 1,041,866,502, forward strand.
GATTAAGGCACTTTAAAGCAATTGTAAGCGGGTGTGCATGTGTTTGTTCAGTGGTAAGCACTACTAACTTCCGGTTACAGTTTCTTATACTCAGTTAGCTTCCACATTGTTTAATCTGTGTAGGCAGTGCTTACCCCCACGCAAAAGCACATAAACACCCTTACTAGTGCTTACATATGCTTACTACTGCTTAGCTGTGCTTAAACCTGCTTACTAGTGCCTTATTCATTATGACACTGATACTTCACATGTGCATTTCCTGCAGTACTCTAGTTCATAAATATGTGTTATTTAGTGGGTTTTGCAACAAAGATATTGGTTATAACGTGCTTTGCTTGTAAAACAGACTGTGCTGCAGTGGGACTCGAACCAGGAATGCCTGCTCGTTAGGCGGATGTGCTGCCCACTACACTATTGCTGTGCTGCTTCATTTGCATATATCTTCCTTGTTATCCTCTTTAGTCTTTTAAGCTGCTTTAACCATAGCTAAGCTATGGGCACACCCACGCACCTATGGTTAGCTGTACTCAGATTTATAAAAAAATAAATACAAGGGTTTCTTCATTTACTTTTTATGTACTGTTGCTGTTGTACACATCGGAAACTGTTGGTGGGGATATGCGGACACCTGTGAGCGATCTCATTCATTTTTTACTACTTTCTGCTGTTTTACATTGCAGGGGCATGTTTATTCTGAGAGCTCTGCTCTCAGACATGCTCCCTGCACTCATACATGCTCCATGTAAGCCTAGGGGCTCAGCCAGTGTGCTTTCATTACTATGCATGTCGTGCTGCCGTCCTGCTCCTAAATGGGCACTTCCGTGCAGGACTATGCTAGTCCTGCATGGAAGACTAGTGAATCCAGGGGATAGTTTTATGATTTTTCAAACCGAGAATTAACAAAAAAAATTCCACAATTATATGAATATTTTATTTCTGTTATTAAAGGTGAAAACTAGGAAGAATTTTCTAGAACATATATAAGTTAATTTTAAATAATAATAATGTTGTTAGAAATTATTGGACATTTTAGAAGCGAATGTGTGATGTGATTTAATAGATAAAACATAAATTAATCTTATGCAAGTCCATAAGTCTTACCTAATTTAGTTTGTACTGGAATATATTTATGTTGAATTACATTAATTGAGTATTTATTGCCCTTATAAAGTCTTTAACTTTAACAAAACATTTTTTTCAATGTGTTGGAGATCTAGGAAGGCGCTTAGAGCTAATTGAGCATATATATGTATTGACTGTGAAAAGATAACTATTAGAAAGATGTTAGTGATTCATTTAAGGGAGTGTAGTCAGATAGCTATGCTTTGAAAAGACCAGCAATCTTAATTAATATACTGAATCCCAATGGTTATGAATAGCAAGTAACATACAATATTTTGGAGTCTGTTAGCAGTTGGCAAGAAGGTTATCACAAAAAAATGGAAGTCTGTTTCAATCTGTTTGTTTAAAGAATTTTTTAAGTTTACCTGCAATTTTATGTAAAAGTAAAAAAAAAAATGTGATAAGCTTAAGACCTACAAATATTAAAAAGATGTCTAGCTGCTAGCATGATTTAGAAACGTTATTATCAAAATATGAAGAAAATTAAGTTGGATTGCTATTTGTGCTATGATCTATTGTATACATTTGGATTGTCTTCTTTTTGGTATATATTGTATATATGCTGAAATTAATAAAAAATTGTTAAAAAAATCATCAGATGGTAATATCCTTTTTCCTGACAACAAACTTGGTTATAAAGTATCCAATGTAGCTTTAGCTAAACAGCTGACTGACTGCATTACATTTTGCTAATAAAAATAAAATAAATCTTTGCCCTCTGAACCAAGAATTATTCCAGTGCAGCAGTGTTCACTTTTAAGGCCTTTTTTTGCTCATAGCAACCTTGGTTAATATTTCTGCAATAATTACCTAGATGCAATTTGTTGAAAGCAACAGTGTCACAGTTCCGAGGACAAGAAAGGAGCCACCTTCCAAAAGATGCCAAACTTCCATAAAAGGCATAGACATTGTAAGTGTCTTCTATTTATCTCTGGTCACATCAAGAGGAGGAAGATTCTCATATACTGCACAGGGCTGTAATCAGTCCAGCACAGATGGAATTGTGCAGAAGTCTGTGATGTTAGGTTATACAGTATAATTTTACTCTGCCTTACTACCAGGTCCTGTATTACAGACTTCCAAAAACTTGTTTACAATGGTCTTGGAGAAACTGTAAAATCTAACTCTGGAAGAATCATATCATTAGTAGACATAACATATGATTTTTCTATCCATCCAAAGCATCAGACTCCATCCCATTTTCAGTAGCAGTATACCCTGTCTTTGTGATCCAGTATTAGCATCCCTCAAGGGAAAGCATAATGATGAGTTCCCTATTTAATAAGATACAACAAATACTGACTCTTGTTCTCATTGCTTCAAAACTGAGGGTCATTTGTAGCACTGGTATTAGAGCATCAGTCATTACAAACATTTTTCTTTAGCAGCAATAAAGCACAATTGCGTAATCTGAACTTACCATAATGGTAGATGTTTGAATGATCACTGCTGCAATATCCTTAGGTATATGGGTTTTATCCTGCCAAGAATATAACATCCAGACAGCTTCTAAGGTTTTAGGGCACCTTTCACATGCCCACACTGTTATGTATCTCAAGCTGAGCTAACTAAAAGACAAGTTTGGGCACCAAGCCCAAAGATCTTTCCTACCAGCAGGAAGGGGAGGTTAAGTTCTGAAAGGAAAAAGCTAGAAATAACAAAAAATAAATGTCCATACCCTGGCATAAAAAAAAACACCAAAAAACAAGGAGGATGGAGGGAGAGAGCTGCTACTGCAGCAGTGATCAAACATCAACTGCTATGCAGTTCAACTTACATAATTGTACTAAGTTCTTCATACTGATCGCTGCTGCAGTAGCCTTAGCTATATGGCTAGATTACCATTGCTAGCTATATTTGAGAGATGGACCGAGAATGGTGCAGGAGCTCCTGGAAATCATCCTGGCAAAGTATGATCTAGACCTAGAGAAGGAATTCAGCTTATAATGCTTTGTAAAAGTACACACAGAGGACCAAGTAGTAGCTTCTAGAATATTTCTAGGATCCAACCCTTTCAAAAAGCCACAGTAGAAGTCAAGGTCCTTGTAGAGTGGGTCTTGACCCTACCTGAAACATATTTGTAATGGTGAGTATAACAAAAGGTCATAGCCTTAGACAACCATTTGGAAGTAGTCCGTTTGACAACAGTTGTCCCTTCTTCTTAGCTCCACAAGGAATGAACAACATATCTGATGATCTGAAACATTTACTGCTGCCAAAAATAGTACCTGAGTTATTTGTGGATATCCATAGTATAGAGCATCCTTTCTCTCAAATGTTTAGGTTCAGGAAACAAAATGGGGAAATTGATAGTTTGGCTTAAAGTAAACTTGGATACTACTTTAGGCATAAAGTAAGGGTTAATTCTCAAAGAAAACCTGCCCTTGTGGAAAATAAGAAAGGGTTGATTCACCATAAGAGCTTACAAATCAGATAGTCTTCTTGCAGAGATCAGAACAATTAAAAACTGTTTTCCATGTTAAGAACTTCAAGTCAGTCAGATTACCTGGTTCAAACAGAGCAAGTTTTAGCTCTCTAACACAAAATTAAGATCCCAAGGAGGAGGCCACCAGTTTATTTGGAGGCCTCTTATGCAAATCCCCCATTCAAGAACATTTTCACATGTGACTGACTTGAAAGATAAGGATCCATAGGCAGAAATGATGAAATGGATGATAAATTAACCTTGACAGAGGAAGAAGAAAGGTCATATGATAGTAACTCACACAAATATTGTAAAACTAGAGAACAACTAGCCCTGAATGGGTGTTGGCTATGTTGTTGGCACTAACTAGAAAACCATTTCCAATTACTAATATATGATTTTCTAGTAGCAGACTTTCTTGCCTCTATATGTACCTGCTGCATGTCCTCAAAAAACAGCTGCCTAAAAGGAATTAAGACCCTATCATCCAGGTAGTCAACTGAAGATGATTGATGTCAGGGTGTATCAAACACCCCTGTTCTTGTGTGAGTAGATACATTCTGGAAGTTTGTGGTAATTGACCCTGGTCATTTCCAAAAGAAGGGAGAATCACAGTTGCTTGGATCAGAAAGGAGTCACCACAATGATCTTGGGAGATTCCTTCTGAATCTTCAGAAGTATCTTGGGCATTAGTGGAAAGGCATACAGGAACATTCCTGTCCAAAGAAAAGAAAAGGCATCTATCTTCCAGGCCTTCTGGCATGAAGTCCCGGAGCAATTTATTTCCAGTTGATTGTGCAGACAGGAAGCAAAGAGGTCTACTTGAGGAACTCTCCACAGATGGATCAAATACTGGAAGGCCCCCATATCTAGTTTCCATTCATGAGGGTCTGCTCTGGTCCTGCTCAGATTGTCTGCCGCACAATTTTGCTCTGGTGAAATATAGGATGCCTGTAGAGTGAGACTATGCTGTGAAGCTATATCTCAGGCTAACATGGCTAGTCTGCAAAGGGGATACAACCTGGTTCCCTCTTGCTTGTTGATGTACCAAGTCACTGTGGTATTGTCTGTAACCACTTAAAGAGGTGCCAGCGACCAAAGATGGTTCTGAGAATCGACTGCCTTGATCATGGTAAGCATCTTCTTGATATTTATGTGCTTTCATCTGTCCTTGGTGTCCCACACCCTTGCACTTTTATCTCTCCTGAAACTGCTCCCCAAGCAAAGTCTGAAGCATCTGTGGTGACTGACTGCTTTGGAGCAGGGAGAGAGAAGGGGAGACCTTGATTTAAGGATATCTGTCATCTCCTCCAAGTGTTTCTCTTCTCACAAACTTCAGTACTGGGATCTGAAAAGATAAAGAGTGCTGATGCTGGGACCAAAGAGATTTCAGATACCACTCTATCATTCTCTTGTGGAGTCTTGCTAGGGGTATCATGAGAATCATAGATGCCATAAGACCTAAAATCCTGAGGCATTCCCTCAGAGTGACCAAAGCCTGAGTGGAAAATATTTTTCCTGTGGAAGAAAATCTCTATGAACTGAGGTGTCTAGGATTCCTTAGGTAACTGTATGATTGGCTAAGCAAGCCATAATAGTTATTGGCTGATGCTTCCAACAAGGAGACCTATAGTGAGCTCCTTTTATAATGCTTATTTCCTTAACGCTCAGTGATAGGTTGTATGGATATGTTGTCATAGTGTGTGATTATTTAATTCATATCCTGATAATAGATGGTTACGTGGGTTCTATAGACAGTGAGCATGGCTCTTTGTCTACACTGAATCGTGCCCTATGGTCACTCAACTCATTTCTTTACATGATATGGACTAATAATGTCTCCTGCTTTATTACTTGATTCCATTTATTAGGTGCTTTTGTGTGTGATATGTGTGCTGGTTTCATTAGATTTGTTCTATTGCTTGCAACAAAGTTTTAGTTTCATGCTTAGGCATAGAAACCACCTATTTTGATTTTAATTGGTTAGGATTCTTTAGGTAACTGCATGACTGGCTAAGCATGTGATAGTAGCTACTGGTCAATGCCTTTAACAGGGAGACCTATATTGAGTTCTCTCTGTAATGCTCATTTTCTTAAAGCTCAGTGATAGGCTGAATGGATATGTTGTCACCTTACGTGGTTTTTAATTTTATGTTTTTTTGTGGGCACTCCTGGATTATGTCTCTATGGTTTTACTCCCCAAGAGATGTGTTGTATATCATAATAAGTTATTATTTTTATGGAAATTATATTTTTGTTTGATAGATCAAATTAAATTTTGTCGATATTTATATATGTTATTGATAGCTGTTAGTCCATACTAGCCTCGGCAATGGAGGTGTGTTTTCTATTCTTGCATTCTTTTACTTTAACCCCACCTTTTACCAGTTATTGGTTTAGTGATTTTGTTTAATGTCAATGATTGGCCCTAAGGTTTTTGTGACTTGATACATACCTAATGGATTTTTGACTCTATTTCGTGATGCAGAAGCCTTTGAATTTTATCTTTATGGCCTCGCTACTTAAGAGAAGAGCTGTTATCTAATGTAGGAGCTATATATCAGAACCAAATAATTGATTTTTGCATATGTTGTTAATAACTTCATACATATACCTATATTCTGATAAGTGGAAGTGTTGCTACTAATGTTTTAACTCCACCCATTTTCAGATATTGGTCTATTGGCTTTTAAGTGATCTACCATTAGACATTGCATGAATTAATGTCTTAGGTAGTAGTAAATGTTTTTTATTGGTTTATTTGTTTTAAACAATGAATGTGATTGGCTGCTATTTGATTTTTAAATTGTTCAGATGATTGCCTTATTATGATCTGATGAAGGCTAATACAGCTGAAAGCACTCATCATTTTGTTCTTCCATCGAATAAAGTGTTTTTTTTATCCAAACACTTGTCTAGTTTAAGTGTTTTACCTGCAGACAACAAGCCGTGGTGTCTAGCTGAAGATTTCTTAGTTTAAGGGTGTGCAAACTTATGCAACCAGTTTATTGTACATATTTTATTTTTTATATTTTTCCCATAAAAATTTGTTTGTTTTTCAATTGTATTGTACAGGTTACAGGTTACATTAAAGGTGAGAAAGGTTTTGAAATTATTTATCGTGGTCTAATTTTTTATATCACAAAAACCTGGTATTTTTACAGGGGTGTGTACATTTTTTATATCCACTGTATATCAAAGACACTTTTGATTTTGTTGTGAATGTTCATGTATCAGATTCAGATTTATTAGTTACTTTAGACATTAAGTCTTTGTACACTGTGATTCCGAATGTGGAGGGAATGGAAACAGAGTTGAATTAATTACTTCAAAGTTGTTTTCAAGTAACACAGTGGGGCTATTTATGGAAATGTTGGATGTTATTCTTAGTTACATTTTTTTTAAATTCAGTGAGGTTATTTACCATCAAACTAGTGGAGTGGCAATGGGCACAGCTATGGTGCTCAGTTATGCCATTTTCATGAATGGGTGGGAGAAAACTAATATATTGGTTGATAAGTTTATTGACAATATAGTAATATACAAGTGTTTTATTGATTACGTGTTTTTGATATGTTGAGGGGTAGTCATTTCTCTTAATACATTTTAACATATATAAATGGTGTTAGTTCATATTTGCAGTTTACATCAGCTTATGATTGGTTAAGCATAGCATAACTGGATGTAACAGTGCTCAAGGAGAATTGGAAGTTATTTACTAAGATCAACAAAAAGAAAGTGCACAATAATGCATATTTGCATTTTAGCAGTATGCATCCTCAAAAAACAAAGGCAAATATAATTAAGGGCCAACTAATGAGAGTTAATAAATTAACGATAAAAGAAGATTTTGAATTGGAAAGCATTAACTTATGTAGTAAATTTGTAGCAAGAGGCTATCCAGAGATTTTAGTAAAGGACAAATTAGATTAAATTTGGGGTATTAAGAACAATCCAAAGTTCTATTACACCTAAGTGTAAGAATGCTGATTATAGTGTTGCTATGCAAATTTCTAATAGTGTAGATAGGTCAGGCATAAAGCAGACTATTAATAACAACTGGAAGATTTTAAAAAGGTGCCAAGAGGTTTATAAGGCAGTGGGAGAATGTCCAATTTATGTACAGAAGAGGAAAAGAAGTTTTAAGAACTTCTTCCAGAGTAAATTAAATGTGAAAGAGCTAAGGGTTGCTAATGAAGGGATGCACACATGTCTAGCTTGCAATTTAGGTGATTTGGTGTATGATGGTATGAAATAAATTATTATTAATAATCATAAAATTAATATAATGTGGAGTTTAACATATAAATCAAAATATGTAGTGTATTTAATTATTTCCAGGTCATGTGGGTCATTTTATGTAGGATGTACTAGCAGAGAATTAAATACAATTATGTATGAGCTCAAACGAGCAGTAGAGTTAAGAGATGAAAATAATTATATGGGTAAGCAAAATAGGGAACTGTCAGACAGATTTTAAGGTTCTGGTGTTAGGAGAAATAAAAGGTTATAAAGCAATGTTTAATGCAGAGGAGGAACTTGGCTGGCTTGAATATTTACTGCAAGTCAGGGTGAATGCATGTTATCCACCAGGATTTAATAGCTGCGAAGACTTTGTAGCTTATTTGAAAAGGAAAAGGTTAAAACATTAATTATAAGAAGTCATGTGACATTAATGGATCTAATGGAGTATTTAAATGTGTTTTGTAAAGGTGTATATTCAGTTTGACGAAGTCTCAGTTTTGGAGACAATAGCGCTTACTGAATTGGTTGAATAAAAGTTTGGTGCTCTTTTATGACCGTTTTTGTTTGTATTTCCAAGAAGTTTGGTTTTACATTTTTTTTCTGGGTACTAAAAGGATACAAGGCCTAAACAACATGTGCTACATGGACCAGCTCAGAGTCCTGTCACTATGCTTGGTATCCCACTGACTGCTAAGAAATGACTTGTGTCTGATATACAAGGTATCCTCAGACCCAATATTGATGGATTTATTGCACATCAACACTTAGTCTAGGAATCTAAACCTCTTCTGCAACATAAAAGGAATGGTTTCAAGTGACAGGTATATCTCACAGAGGATACTGCTGCTCTGGAACATACTCCCCATCCATATAAAACAAAGTTCATCCCTGTCCATATTAAAGTGTAACTTGAATCTATGGATGGGAAATAGAAAATTTACCCAGGACTGCCCCCTGTACTACTACTGGACAAAGGCAGCTCCTAAAGGCTTTATCCTATACATGGGTTCCATTAAATTAACTGGATAGGTTTCAAATGGCCCACAAGGGCAACTTGCCTTGTACTTGTGAATGGACCTATAAACCAATGAACAAAGCATTTAAGAAAGATACCCCCCTGGTTTACATAGACATAGCATACAGAGAAATACAAGGCCTCTGCACAGTTTGTCTGGTGCACTACCATACTGATCTGCAGTTTATAGACATGAATCGCCATGGCCATGTACAGCCTTCCCCAGTACTTTATAAATTGTGCACAGGATCATATTGTACACAGTATGTGCACAGTTTTCCTGTGTTCAGTTCATTCCTGACTCCCATCTATAGCTAAAGAACTGCTTTTCTGTGATGTGCTGTACAGCAAGACAGTTCAACACAGTTTAGCTTGGAACTTCTATATAGTAAAGTATACTTTGCATTCTTAACTATATAGATGTACATTGTTGTGCTCTTCTTGGCTGTCCTGCCTGACTGTGATTCATAAAGCATTCAAAGTCGTTAAGCATGATGGCATGCTGGAAGTCATTACAATATTAGGGTAACAAGGAGATGTAGTGCTCATCAGCAACACTCTGTAAGGGCAGGATAAGCATGTCTTAAGTAGCAGATCTGCCTGCCTCATAGGAGAGCCATTGACAGTAAGGATTTCCCTATAATGAAATGGATGAGTTATTTTTTTTTCTGGGGGGGGGGGGAGTAACAGTACTAATGTTTTTCACCAAAGTATCTGCTGAGCAATATTTTAGCAGATGATTTGGATTGTTGTATAGGGAAGGATATCATTATATTGTATTTGGTTACTGACCCATAGGTTACCCCATTGAGGCCATCTGGTGCACCGATGGTGTTGGATTCTTGAACTGCTGAGGGAGCAGGATTATTTGCATATGTATTTTATATATGGAGTACAATTTTAACATATGTATATAGTTTCTTCCCATTGTGTTCACATATTTGCAATTTGAGAAGGGCTTTGGTAGACATTGTACAAGCCCTTCTCTACTGCAAGTCAATGATAGGGAATAGGGCCCAATTGTTTTAACAGAAAATAAACTGGAATTCTTAAAAAGGCTAATGTGTTTAGAAGTTATCCAGTGAAGTAGTGTTACTAGATTATTTCTGATAAGCAATGGAGTTCATGAACCACCAACTTTTAAATATAGCATAAAACAGGATCTTTTACATGTAAAAAACATTTGTTTTATAAAATTTATTTTTTATGTCTTTGCAGCCTGCTGACAATCACCCCTCCTTTGATCTATTGGTCCATTCATTCCTCCCAGGGTAAGAGCCACTCCAGGCACATTTGTTCCCTGCAAGTTGAGAGCCATTCAAAGGTGTTATTTGAGCAGCCACTGGGGCTTTTGTGTCTGCTCATGGCTCTAACCCCCCCCCTCCATTTTGGTCGCTGTCATTAGAACCCTCATCAACACAGTAGGAACTATGGTGCTATCCAAAGTGCAGGCATGGTAACACACACACACACACACACACACACACACACACACACACACACACACACACACACACACACATACACACACACACACACACACACACACACACACACACACACACACACACACACACACACACACACACACACACACACATACACACAAAAAACCTGCAGTTTGTCAACTTCAAAATCCCTTCCTGCAGCAGCTTCAAAGTCCGTTGACTTACAAATGTAAAGTCCTTCACGCATTTGTCAGTTTCAAAATCCCTTCCTGCAGCAAGTAAAGGCGAGAGCGAGCAGCATTCCAGCCTTTAGATGTTGCAGTCTGCTCCCCTTCCAGTCTATGCAGGTGTAACCGCATAGACTTCTGGGCATCTCTGTAGTCTGATGCCTTCTTCCTAATCTGGACTGCTGTTTAACCAGTCCGGATGGAGTTCTGGGAATGCCAAATGGGCATACACGAAATTTCGGGACTCACTATTGTTTTTTTTTATTTTGTTTTTTTCATTTTGTATTTTGTTTTTTTCTTTTCTTTTATAGCTGGGGGGCTGCAGTCCTGCAGTCCAATAGCATGAGCCGCCCCTGCCGACTGTGATATCCGTAGCAGGATATTAGCCAGCTAAGGCTACTGCAGCAGTGCAGCAGTGATTAGTATGGAGAACACCTGATTTCTTTACCCCCAGTTTGTCAGCACTAATTACAATTTTTAATTAAAATCTTCATTTGTTTGACAACTTTTTCAGGAATGTCTGTCAGCTAGTTTTCTGGTGGTAGAGAAACATCTTTTAAACACGTGCATAAATAGCTTTGGTATTAAGAAGCAGCTTAAAAGCACCGCAAGCACTTCTACAAAAAAAAAATGGTCACAAAGAGAAAACAGTATCCAGTTTACATCTAGGTCACCTACATGTAAGACATGATGGAAAAGAGACCATCTAAAGAGTACTTAGATTCTCATAACTTAAAAGGAAGAACTTCTCTATTTTAAATTACAGTTGCATCCTGAAGAAAGTTCTCATTAATGCAGATAAACAGACAGCAAAATCAGGTGATAAAAAGTCAGTGACACTGGCTCTTGAAGAGAAATAAGCCAAGTTGTATAGATGTCTGCTGGCTTTCAGCCGGAATCAGAGAGACCTAACAAACAGAGTGGCTCAAGCAATTTTTATCAGTCTTAAAGGAGAGATTTTCCTGGTACAAGGTTCATTGCTGGAGTCCCTAGGGCACACATTTTCTTAACTGTTATTTTCTTCAATGATATCTGTTAATGCTTTTCTAAGGGAACTGACACATAAGCTGCTAGATTTGTAGGTTTATCAGAAAATGGATATCACTAAAAAGGACAAGGTGGCACTTGAAAGTCTTACTAAAATCAGTTATCAATCTTTTGCCATGGAATCACTTAAGCTGATGCAAAGGATCAATTACTGCTTTACAAGGAAAGTCTCCTGATGAATATCAGTCTACTACCACCTCAATGGAAAGATAAGCAAGTATACCTTCATTTTAATATAACCTCTGTCTAATATTAAGGAAGAAGTAAATATTGTTTTTATCAGAGCTATTAATTTTCCTGTAACAAGGAAGTGGAAAATATTTCCATCTCCCTCACAACCACTGGAGAAAGAAGCTATTATTTTAATGCAAACCGAGTCTTCAAACATGATCGTTACTGTTCAAGAAGATGTAAAATCTCCAGATTCTGAAGCTTCTCCGTTAAAAAATATCATCTTGATTGGAAACTCTCAGATGTATGCCCCCTTTGCTCTACCATAGCTGCACTTCTGTTTGCAACAAAGACTTTTAGAAAAAATGTGTTCCACAAAACCCTATCAAAGAGCTGGTTCTGCAGACTCCTTTAAATCAGTTGCATATTCTTGTAGAGATTTGGCCTCCCAGTCGGTACAGAAGTAAGCAATTCACTGTGTTATAGTCATCAGGAAGAAACAGCAATTTACTGAAGGTTATTTATAGTTCCTAAAAAGAATAACCAGTGGAGACCAGTCATAGACTTTTCAGTAACCGTTTTAAATTCTGAGACTGACTAGTGCAACTCCAAGGATGGCAAGACTGAATGTGCAAAAATAGAGACTTTGAGGCCATGATTGCTATGGGTCAGTCATGATTGCTATGGGTCAGTCACTGTTTTCCTGTCCTGTATGATGAAGCCTTAAACTCATTAAGGATTAACATTGTGAAACAGCTGTGTGAACACAGCAACTAATTAAAAAATCTACCCGTAGTCAGAGTAGGGCCTGTGGTGAAAATAATGTCATTCAGTGTTGGCCAAGGAATGTGAAGAGAATCTTTTGTGAGCTTGGAATGTGTCTGCACCTCAATGTGGCTTAGCATGTTCACCTGTGTACATAAATAATAAGATGGGAAATTGAGCTAATAGCTTTAAAGAGCACAATACAAAAAATTCATCTATTTTTGACCAGATTAAGAGGTGGAAATGAGGGTATAGAACAGCTATAGAAAAGAGGGAAGCAAGCAGAGGGAATCACAAGAGGAACTGCTAAATGAAGAGGATGAGGTGGAGAAGGTAGAGCAATATTTTTATTTTAGGGACAGCTGCTGATTTTGTAAAAAGAAAGAACGTAAGGTAGGGAAGGAAGAAAAGAAAGCTGAAATAATGGTAAGAGGGTTAGGTTAGGTTAGGTTAGGTTAGGTTAGGTTAGGTTAGGTTAGGTTAGGTTAGGTTAGGTTAGGTTAGGTTAGGTTAGGTTAGGTAAGCCTGTTTCCTACCTTTCCTGTAACTAGTGTTCCAGGTACAGATTTGCTGTATCCAGGACTGTTTGTAAGCTTCTGAGCCCCCCAAGCCTTTCTGTGTTGGAGGGAAGCCTTCTAGCTTATCAGTGGGAGTGGTAAGCATTAGGTAACCTGTCTACCACATTAGGAGTGGTTCTGGCCCAGAATTTGTAGTTACTGGCCGTTTGGGCAATCTTCCATCTCTCTCAACTTTCTGATTTGAAAGCCTGCATTTGCACTTGTTTCTGTCCTGTAACTCGTCTAGTGCAGATACAGATTTTTAGTTTTAGCACTTAAATTTGCTTATTCATGCTCAGCACTTGTTCAGAACTTGTAAGCACTAAATAAGCTACTAATTACTATAGCACTCAATCTTCCTCATTACCTAGAGGAAAGCAGTTTTGTACTTACTTTTCTCACTGGCATTGAGAAAAACAGCTCTTGTACTCACTTTCCTCACTTATCTAGAGGAAAATAGTTTTTATTCAGGCATGTCCAAGGGTCAGCTCCCAGTGTTCTCCCCTGTCTATCTGATGAATCTGGGCATCTTGAGGCAATGTAGAAATTGCCTCATGTACACAGACAGTCCTCTCCTCCTACCACCCAACACTACAACCTGTGAGAGATGCACTTATCTAGCCAAACTGGAGGTAAAGCTCTCTCCAACCAAGACTGATCCTGACAGTCATGAGGAGAAGGTAAACATTTGCACCACACCACACTCTTCACATAGTCTCACTACGTCTACACCACCAAAATCCACACATAGAAACTCAAAAACATTCATGGAGGCTTTTAATAATAATCTGCCTAAGCAACAGAGACCTCCAAAGCAGAAACACAAGCAACCTCCATCCCCTAACACAACCCAAATGACACATAGCTCACAGACTCAGTGTGCCACTCAAACACAGCCAATAAGGCAAAACAACATACCCAACACACTAGTCATAGGTGACTCTATAGTCAGGCACACTGATGTCCCACTCACCAGGCTAAACAAGGAGAAGGTTACTGTCAGCTGCCTGTCAGGTGCCAGGATCAACCACATAACCCACGCACTCAGGTCACTCCACAACAAGTACAAATATGACTCTGTCATTGTCCATCTTGGTGTGAATGACCTCCCTGGGACTACATTAAAAGAGACATGGAAGAGCTTTCTGATCTTGTAGCCCAGGCAGGTATGACCCTAGCCCTGAGTAGCACTCTGCCATCACCCAGAATGATACCGCAGTACAAGGACAAAAGGATTGACTTCAACAATTGGCTAAGCTTCTGATGTCATTCTAAGGGGATCCAGTATCTATCTGCTTGGGATGACATGGTCAACTGACCATGATGCTTTGCTACAGATGGCCTGCACCTGTCGCCCCTGGGATTCCGGATACTGGCTAAGGCTCTTGCTGCCCCTATAGTGCCTTTTTTAGGCAGGGGTCAAGTAACAAATTCACCACCATAACAGGAACAAGCAAGCAAAAACTGAGAGTAATGCTACTCAATGCTAGAAGTCTAAATTTCAAAATGCACTCACTCGAGGCACTCCTTAAAATGGAGAACATTGATATCTGTGCAGTGACTGAGACCTGGTTCAAGGCTCCAGAGAGCACCCTTGCACTACCAGGCTATAACTCATACCACACTTTTCGGCCATGTAACCTGGACCGAAACACCAAAAGTGGGGGTGTGTCCATATTCATTAAGGATATCCAAACCTCCAGGCTATTTGTTCAGCATAATGCATCTGAGGTTATCCAAATGCAACTAACTCTTGGCAAAACTGCAATCCAAATTGTAGCTTGCTACAGATCTCCCACCATGCCCCAGGATTCCCACTCCTCTTTTCTTGATGTACTGGAAAATATCAGGGTTCAACCAAACACTCTAAAAATGGGCGACTTCAACTACTCCACCATTAACTGGGAAAACTACTCATGTACCAACTCCTTAGCGCAACGCTTTCTGGAATTCATAAACTCCAGTGCCCTAGATCAACTTATCCTCACCCCCACCAGGGGCAATAATATCCTAGACCTAGTCATTACCAGCATGAGTGACCGGTGTTCCACACCTGAAGTCAACTCCTCATTGGTCCGATCCGACCATAAGCTAATCACCCTTGATATCCACATCCCACCCCCACCCCCCATTAAGGAAACCACAGTAAAAAATTTCTCAAAAGCCAACTTCATGCTTCTTAAGACAAAAGTAGTGAACTTCATGACACCTGTGCAGATGGACAATTCAGTTACAACTGCTGAATCCTACACAAATGCACTCTATAAGCACTTACATGAGTGCATAGATCGTGCTATCCCAAACAGAACCAAGATGCTATCCTCCAAAAAAAGGAAGCCAATCTGGTGGTCCCCTGACATAAACAAACTGTAAAACAGAAGGAAGAAACTGTTGCAAAAGAGAGTAAAATCCCATGAGTGGAGGAGCTCCCTGGTCAACCTCAGTAAGAAGCTGAGATCCCTTATAAGATCCTCCAAAGCTAGCTACGAAAATAAAATCACCACTAATTCCAAGGACAACCACAAAGCATTCTATAGCTATGTCAAAAATCTTAATGGCAACACCCAGATTTGCTCTGAGTTACAGCACAAAGGCACGAAAATTACAGAACCAACTGATAGTGCCAACATCCTGGCAGATAGGTTCAGTGCTAACTTTACCCCCCCACCCCCACCCCCTAAAGGGCCCATATCTATACAGGAAGAATGCAGAGTCCCTGTAATCACAACTGCGCAGGTGAAAGCTGCACTCTCTAAAGCCAAAAACACAGCATCCATGGGACTGGACAACATCCCAGGCTGCGTTTTACATGAACTTCAGAATGAACTGGCTCCTCACTTAAGCACCATGTTCAGTAATAGCCTCGCATCAGGCTTTGTGCCCACTGAATGGTGCACAGCAACAGTTATCCCACTCCACAAAGGGGGAGCCACCACTGATCCCGGGAACTATAGACCTATTAGCCTGACAAGCCTGGTCTGCAAGGCCATGGAACGTATCATCATGGAACTCATAAACAAAGACATTGGTAACCTCCAAACTCTGGATCCCACCCAGTTCGGGTTTGTGAAAGGCAGATCATGCCTTCTGAACCTGATCGACTTCTTTGAGGCAGTCACCAAAGCCGTAGATGAGGGTAAGGTGGTTCACACAGCCTATCTTGACCTTGCCAAGGCTTTCAACACCATTCCCCATTCTGGAATTATAGCTAAACTCAATAAACTAGGCATAAATCCCTACGTCACAAGATGGGTTGCCAACTGGCTCACTGACAGAACCCACATTGTAAAAGTTGCAGACTCCAAATCTGACCTCAAACCAGTGACAAGTGGAGTACCACAGGGTTCCGTCCTGGGTCCGCTCCTGTTTGGTATCTACTTCTCTGAAGTACAGGCTAACACAGTAGGCCTCTGGCTAATGAAGTTCACAGATGACTGCAAACTAGGAGCCATAGTCAAGTCCCCAAATGATGTGAACATTCTACAGAAGGGCCTCTCTCAGACAGATGCCTGGTGTCAGAGCCATGGCCTCAAGCTCAATGCCAAAAAGTGCAGTGTCATCCCCTTTGGTAAAAACTCTGTACCCATGAACTACCACATAGGCAGCAATCTACTTAACACCGAATGCGTGATAAGAGACCTTGGGACCCAGGTGGACAGTAGTCTCTCCTTTGATAGTCACATCGCCACAGTAGTCAGGAAGTCCTTCTACATGGCACACCTCATCATAAAAGGGTTCTCATCCGAAAAAAGAGGTCATTGTTCCCCTCTACTCGACACTCATTAGACCCATTATAGAGTACAATGCCCCTTTTGGAATGTACCTCACAAGACATCTGCAGAGCTGGAAAGGCCACAGAAGTTCATAGGTTCATAGATTAGTACTAAGCTAAGTGCCCTTGCAAGCCATTTTAAGCCTAGCCAATTACCTCATTTGAGAATCAAACCCTGCATCTTGTGTCTGTAAGGTAAACACCTTAACCATTATGCCAACCTCCCACCCCTCACAAAGAGGATTACTGGACTCAAACAAATGCCTTACACTGACCGTCTCAAAAAACTCCAGCTTTATTCCATAGCATATCGCCTACTCCGAGGTGATCTCTGCCTAACATATAAAGCTGTGTCAAACCCAGAGCTGTTGGACATGCTACACCTAAAGAAATCCCAATCCCTCAGAGGTACATGCTCTAGGGACCTAAACCTTGTCACCACAATAAACAGGACATGATGGAGGAATAGATTCCTATCCCAGAGACTTCCCATACTCTGGAACAGGCTACCCATCTATGTCAAGCAAAGTTCTTCATTAGCACTCTTCAAGAAAAATCTTGATGAGTGGATGGGAAATAGGAAATACACTCCGGGGATCACTTCTGTGTCTCCGCTCAACAGTGGCACAGGAAAATAACTTTGTTGGGTGGCGTAAGCCAGGGAACCTTGTTGGCTGGGCTTACATAGGCCCTTGGGCTGATAGCCTAGTACCTACCTATGAACCTATGAACTGGCACATGAACAAACATGGAAGACAGACAAGACTGATGATCAGGTACTGTCACACTGATGGAGGGGAAGCACAGTGGATCAGTAAAATCAGACAGCTAGAGAGTGACAATGGTGATGGGTAAGACTGGAAAACAAACAAGGGAGATCACAGATACAAAAGTGAGGGGAAGACATGGTGGGGGCTAGGGTGAGTATAACCAGAAGTACCAACTTGCCCCTCTCAGACCCAGTGGAGTTCAAACTATACCTTGGGCACCATCACTACTGGGTGAATGTAGTGTAGGACAGGGATGAGACTCTACAAGCCACAAAAGTAATCTTTCCAGGTGACCAATATGGGCATCAAAGCACCAGTCCACTATTTCCCCTACTACTTCTGCAAGTTGGCTTTAACATCTATTTTCACAGTTCCTCATCTCTGGCAGAACTACCATTTGTAACTACAGTGGCCCTGACCAGTGAAAGGGCTAGAAGGCCTACCTATCTCCACCATAGCTGCATATGAGAGGCAACTCTGGCAACCTGGGATTTTGACAGGCAGGTAATGTTGACTGTCGGGGGCTGAAGGTCCATGGTTTAGCCACAGGTACTGCTTTGGACATTGCTGTATAAATAAAGAAACTAAATGAAGAGAAAATTCAAGCCAAACCAAAACAAATGTAATAAACAACAAGGACAGCAACTAAGTGGGTGGGGGAGAAAAGGGCAAGCATATGAAGAAATACTGTACCAGATAATAATGAAAATATCATAGCTCATTTACAACTGCAGTAGTCTTGTGAAAAAAATCAGTGATGATAATGGGTCTACTACAAATGCAGGATTATAGAATTTGAGATGTGCACCCTTTATAACCTTAATAAGATCTATGTGCAAATGTTTTAAATGCATTATGTAGCATTTTATATAGTTCTGTGTCAGCACAGAAATATGCAGCATATCTGTTTCCCTGTGCACTATAGAGGTTATTTTGTCTGTTGTATGGAGGTACATCAAGCTGGGTTAGATGGGGCCCCACAGTCGTCTTATGCACAAGACAGCACTTGATGTCCCACCCATACTGGACTGTAACATGAACAGAAGGAAAACATCTGCTGGCAGAATAGAACCATCAATCTTCCTATCATAAATCGTGGTAGGCAAATGTGCTACCTGCTGGGCAACCATTGTCAGCACTGTTAGTATCAAACTTACGGCAACTAACAAGCACACATAATTAAAAAGTACACTGTAATGGCTAACTGCCTTAAGCAGCTGACAGGCTACACCCAATAACCAAAAAGTAATGACATATTCCCCACAATGAAGTTTAAGCAGTTATGGGTATGTGTAAATAACTGCTGAGAAACTGAGAGCTACAAAACTTCAGGATGTACAGTATAAACATGTGTACTCATTTCTGTATCTGGAAAGGTAGTCCAACTTCCCCTGGTACTTCTGGTAATTCTCAGTTCTAGGTCCCAAAGCTATGAGACAAAATAGAAAGACATTAAAGTACACTACAGACTATACTGCCATGATAAGTATTAAAACATTTCTAAAATCTACTTACAATGCATCTCAGGAGCTCTCACCCTGACTTATTCTTCCCGTCAACAAAGATGGTCTGGATGTTGCTTTTTCAAATCACTAAAGTGGTGCCTACATAGCTTGCCAGTATGCAAAATATCAATGGTATTTGTAAACAGCCTGACATGACAGTGGCAGGTATCCACCATATACTGGGGAATCCTCATAACAGTCCACCAACAAATGGTCCCAGTGTCTCTGTGTAACAAGTGGATAAAGATTTTAGTCTTTTAAGATCACTACCAGGGTGCCCTAATCCACCAGTACCTTCTGATGTCATGGCCATTCATCAAGTCTCCTACTAGGGAATATTGCTAAGATCTCATAGTCGTCATTTCTCTTTCTGAATTGTCATGTAATGTACAGCAACTCAGTAGTAACACTATTAGCAGGTTTTGGGCTATGCCATTCTGAACTGTAGAACGGAAGGTAAAAAGTTGTGAAATATGGCAGACACAGTTCAGCTGTACTGCATGTTATGCAACTATTATTCTGATAGTGCTCTTTGGTCACCCTTTGTCTATAAGGATTGCATAGGGAGCTGCAAGGGACCTCCTGCCAATATTGCTACGTCCAGTCATGTACAATGGTCCTTGTAGGTGATGATGCTGTGCAGAACTATCTGTGACAGTCTGCTCATGGACAAGATGCATAAAATGAGTGAGTCAGACTTATTCATGAGCTGCTCCCTCATTTGCATAGTCATTAGGGTCAGATGCCTGAATCAGCATGAGATAAACGCTGGGGCTGCAACAAGCCTCACTGCGCTAGGGAAAGAGTCATAGAGTTACATTCTGACAACAAGAGTCACATGTTGAAGGCAGTCAAGACTGAAGAAAGTTTAATTTTTATTTGCTGAATGTATGTGTATTATTTCCCTGAATCGTACTTCTCCATGGATGTAAATGTATGTATATGTGTAGAAGTGATTGCTTTGGCTAAACATGCATTGCCTGTTCAGTGTTTTAATAAGGGAAAAGTGGTCAGTGAAGCACAGAGAAAAGTGTACACAAGGTCTAAGAAGGTTAATTGGAGACATACCCAAAAGCTATTGTGATGTGTAGAGGCAGGCCAGCAAGGTTTTGTGCCACATATATACCTGTGTATAGCATTTTCTAAGACACACGTAGGTTTGCATAACAGTGATTTGGTACTGTCACACTCACATTATATGACTACAGCTGCTCCCTACATAGACATGTGCCTATGTGTGGCTGTGGGTCTGCTGAAAGTACCACAGAGGGTATTACACTGTGACACCATATGAAAGCATCTATATAGCAGACTATGCATGAAAAAGTACTGTGATGTGAAGGGGCAGTTACCTATAGGTCATGGGAATGTATGTGTGTTTAGGGGGTGGGGGGGTTGTTTGTCCTGTTGTTTGTGGGTCTGTCAGTGGTTGAAGGTTATGAAGTATTATCCTATGTCTACTCTTAACAGTTCTAGCTGAGTGTACAGCAAGGGTGCTACACTGTCCATAGAGTAAGTGAACAAGCAGTCCATAGAGGCATCCTCACATGGAGTATTACTTATCCACATACTAATATGTCTGGTAAGGAGAGACTAGGAAGAGCGAATTCTCTGATGTGAAGAATGAGGTGTTGCTGCAGACCCTCCATCTCCATGGCCCTTAGCTCTTTGGGCAGGAGACTGCTGACTGGCCCTACTGTGAATATGCTTGGCAGAATATTGCTGTCAACATGAATACAGATGGCAACCAGGACTGTAACTAAGAGCAAGTCAGCGGTAGGGTCACTGACATTCCCTGTGATGCAAAAACTGTGCTAACTGCCTTGCACTGGAAAGTAGGTCAATGGGAAGGGGGCCATTGGTTGAATCTCCTTTGACTAAGATGGAGATGGTTTTGGCATTTCAGAGACAGAGAACACATTACTAACAGTCCCATGGAGTAGTGTAGGACGTCAGAGCTGAGCTTCAGCATGTCTCAAGAATATCTTCTGAAGATGTCCCAAATGGGTATTGCTATTCCTGTTTTACACCATGATTATTTTTTTATTTCTCCCTTATTACTAAGCATTTCACTGACATTGGCTTTGCATACTGCAGGTACATTTGTGATATAACCTACATGGGGACCTGCATGACATAACATATATTATCCAGTGTTATTGGTAGCCACTGTAGTATTAAATCTATAGACAGTATAGTAGAGTAGAGATGATGAGTTATACTGGGTTGTGTGTTTTGCCGTCTCCACAGGTGACTATTTTGTAACATCACCACAGTGGAACATTCACTGCCTGATGTTGGAGAATCATGCAGCTCTAATGATGATGGCATTGAACAGGTCAGGGAGTACAGTATCTGTGCTGAACACAGGGAAAGTGAACAGAAGATCATGCCCAGACTATGGGCACAGCTTCTGTGCTTGTGGACACCAAAGAGACACACACCATATAGAAAAACAGGTTAATGTGGACACTCACACTCAGGATACTAGTCGCCCCTGTAAGCCAGGCATTAATGTCTACCATACCTCCATAAAATAGAAGGATGACCTCATGGATGCAGACATACATACAAATATTTCAAGCATGGACAATAATGCCCTTCGAGCCTGCCAATATACAAAAATAGTTGTTTTCATAATATATGTCTAGGCTGTTCTAAAAATATGTAAACTTGTTCTTGCTTTAATGTAATGTGGTAGTCTATTCTATGCATCAGCTACTCTCTCAGAGAACTAGTTAGTACACTTCTCATTCCTACGGAGTCTTCTACACAGGTTGTCTGATGATTCTCTACTACTCTTTGATAACCCCAAACATTCCCAGAAGTAGTTCTCTCTAAATGCCTTACATATCATAATAAGGTGTCATCTTAAGTATCTGTATGAGCCACTGTACAAGTTCAGATATTTTGGTCTTTTATAATAACTTAAATTTATACATCCATGGGTGGCCTTGGTATATTTCTGTTGTACTCTTTCAATTTACTCATGCTTGTTTTCTTATAAGGTTTCCATACTGTTATTCCATACTCAAGTTTGGATTTAATATAACTAACAAACAATGACTTAATTATTTCTAATTTACTAGATTTTATAAATCTTGCTATGCAATCCATAATTCTATAACTATCATTAAGTAATTGGTTAATATGATTAGAAAAACTCAAAGCTGGATCAGCCTTTATACCCAGGTCCTTCAATAAATTTACAGTTTTTATCACTGTATGCTGTATTAAGTATTCACATTTCAATTTATGTCTCCCAAATATCATATGCTTAGTTTTTGATGCATTTATCAACATATAAAAAAGTAATTTAATGCCCTCTCAAAGGGAATAAATACAGTTTCCATGAGATCCAATAACACCCCTGCCTGTATCCTACATAAACTCAGGCATGAGCTCTCAGCTCTATTAGGCACCCTATTTAACCAAAGCCTGAGCACCAGATTCATCCCAGCTAAATAGAGGACAGCCACTGTCATCCTTCTACACAAAGATGGAGTGTCCAATTATAGGCCCATTAGCCTTACCAGCCTGATCTGCAAAACCATGGAACGTATTATCATGGACCTTATAAACAAGGACATTGGCAACCTCAGAACATTTGCCCCCTCACAGTTTGGTTTTGTTAAAGGGAGATCATGCCTGCTAAACTTGGTTGACTTCTTTGAAACATTTACCAAAGTCATGGACGAGGGGAAGATGGTGCACACCACCTACCTTGACCTAGCCAAAGCCTTCGAGACTGCTCCCCACTTGGGCATAATAGATAAACTCTCCCAGCTAGGCATCAACCCGTATGTTACCAGATGGGTCGCTAACTGGCTCATTGATAGAACTCACTCAGTCAAAATAGGGGAAGCCACCTTTAGTATTAGACCTGTAATGAGTGGTGTACCGCAAGGACTGGTCTTGGGGCCTCTACTGTTTGGGGTATACTTTTCAGAGGTGCAAGCCAAAACCAGTGGTCTGTGGCTGACCAAGTTTATAGATGACTGAAGCTGGGTTTTGTATTATATTCCCCTAATGATGTGAACATCCTCCAAGAGGCCCTTATCCAAAGAAATGACTGGTGCCAGAAGCATAGCCTCAAACTGAATGTCAAGAAATGTATCACTATCTCTTTTGGGGAAAATGGCATCTGCACTAATTATCACATTAATAACAATGTACTAAGCATACAATCAGTTGTGAGGGACTTGGGCACCCAGGCTGATAGCAACCTGACTTTTCACCACCACATTGCCTCCACTGTACATGTCTTTCTACATGGCCTACCTCATAAATAAGGGTATTTCATCCAGGAAGAAGGACATCATAACATCCTTATCAGACCCATTATCAACTGCAATGCCCCCATTACTGAATCCCCAAATGATGTGGATGTTCTACAAAAGGGATCTACAGAAACATATGCTTGGTGCCAGAGCCATGGGCTCAAGCTCAATGCCAAGAGATGTATAGTTATCCCCTTTAGGAAAAAAACATGTACCCATGAATTACCACATAGTTGGGAGTACACTAAACACCAAAAGTGTGACAAGAGACTTAGGGATACAGGTGGACAGTGGTCTCACCTTCGATAACCACATTGCCACAACAGTCAGGAAATCCTTCTATATGGCACATCTCATCACTAAGGGCTTTTCATCCGGAAAAAAGGAGGTCATTGTCCCACTGTACTCATCCCTCATTAGACACATTATAGAATACAATGCCCTGTTTGATATGTACCTCTCAAGACATCTGCAACAACTGGAAAGGCCACAGAAATACCTCACTAAAAGAATCACAGGCCTAATGCAGATGCACTATGCTGACCATCTAAAATAACTCCACTTATACTCTGTCGCATATTGTGTACTCAGAGGCGATCTCTGCTTAACATATAAGGCCATGTCAAACCCAGAGCTTTTGGACATGCTACGCATAAAGAAATCCCAGTCCATCAGAGGCACATGCTCCAGGGATCTACACCTTGTCATCACAATGAACAAAACATGCTGGAGGGATAGGTTCCTGACCCAGAGAATCCCCAGACTCTGGAACAGACTGCCCATACATGTCAAGCAGAGAGCCTCTTTGGCCCTCTTCAAAAAGAGCCTTGATGATTGGATGGGAGATAGGAAATTCACCCTGGGGATCACGTCAGTCAACCTGCTAGAAAGGGGTCCAGGGAAGTAAATACTGTGGGAAGAATTACCCAGGGAATTGTTATGGCTAGGCTTGTATAGGCCCTAGGGCCGATAGCCTAGTACCAGCCTATGAACCTATGTACCTTGCCAAGCACATGCAGCAGCTGGAGAGACCAGAGAGGTTCCTAACCAGGAGAATCCAGGGTCTCAAACACCTACCACATATAGATAGGCTAAAAGTTTGGGATACAAGGTCATCTCAGACCCAGCCTTGATGGAGTTGCTGCATATCCATACGTCAAACTCCACTCGTGCAACCCATGCACAAGGCCTTAATGTGGTCTGTGAAATTAATAGAACTTGTTGGTGGGATAGATTTGTGTCCCAAAGACTCCCCCATCTGAGGAATAGACTACCTCTCCATGTCAAGCAGAGTACCTTTCTAGCCCTCTTTAAGAGGAACCTGGATGACTGAATAGGAAACAGAAAATACACCCCTGGGATCCCACTTGTGTCCCTGCTGGACAGGGAAAACAGGTGCTGACTTTGAGGGGAACATGGGAAAATTCTTGGCTAGGCTTATAAGGGCCTCTGGGCCAATAGCCTGGTATCATCATATGAACCTATGAACCTATATTATTCTCTTGTGCCTAAATGGACAATTTAGTCATGTTCTTTTTCAGGCATGTCCTATGTATAACACATAAAATCAATTTATTCATTTTCAAGTCATTTGCATGCAGACCGTAGAACACCTCAGATGAAAAAGACAGATCTGCAAGATACAGTCTAAACAAGTATAGGTCTAGGATAGAGCCCTGCAAGACACTTTGACTTTAACTGTGAATTTCACCTGTCCAAATGCATGTTCTATTTGTAAGCCATGCAGCTATCCATCTCATCAAGAGTACATCAATAGCTAGGTGTTGTAATTTTTTGATCAGTATTTTGTGAATGACCCTATCAGATACTGAAGTTAAATCTATATAAATTACATCACAGCACAATTTTTAATTCATAGCTGTTATTATATTGTTATAGAATGTGCTGATAGATCTATTTTCAACATATGCATGCTGAAATATGGTTTCAAGTTCCAACATTTCCAGTTCTGGCAATAATGTATCCAATATACCCTTCTCCGTTATTTTCCACAACATGAATGTAAACTTTTGGGTCTGTATGACTCTGGCTTTGTCCTGCTTAACTTTCCCTTAAAGACACTTTTAACAATGAGGAATTTCTACATACTTATATGACCTAGTAAGTAACAGCTATAATGGCACTGTACGTTCATGCCAAAGTGTTCTCAGGTCATTGTTACTAATTTGGTCAACTCCCTGTCCTTTGTTTAGATTCACTTTGCATAGTTCTTCTTCGATAAATATAATTTGATTTCATTATCTGAGGTTACCTGGATGTCTCTAGGACAATTTATTCACCCCTTTGTGGAAAAAAACTGCTTTGTGTAAGACTTTTTAAATATATCTATAATCTGATGTGTCTAAGAATATTAGAATCTACACAGCTTATCAGTTTGTATGTGTTTACTCTCACCACATCTTATGTATTTATAAAATGTTTTCTTATTACACCCAATATCTTTATATAAATTTTCTTCAATTTTTCTTGATTTTGTCGTACACTATGTTTAATTTAGCTGTCCAGCTTATTCCAGTTTTCATAGTGGTAGTTTGACCTCTTTTCCATTTCTAATGTTTTTTTTGTGTCTCACCATAATCAGGTATTCTGTTCTTATGGAAATATATCCTCCTGATGTTGTGTGCCTACATCCTGATGGTAAACAATTTTTTGATTTGTTTTATTCAATTTCTCTTTCAAAACGTTCCACATTCCTTCTGCAGTTTCCCACTAAATCCATTACTCCAGTTAGTTTTACTTAGTAACTGTTCTGTTTATTTCCTTATAATCTGTTATTAATTTACTGTATATTGGTTTAAATTTCATTGTGGTAGAATTATCTAGCAACAAATTAACCTTTATAACCTCATGATCACTGAACATCAGTGGTGGAAAATTTGATATGAAGTAAGAGTAATTTCTTTAGGAACACAAAAATATCCGCTATGTTCTGCTCCCTGGTAGGCTTTTTTACAATCTGAAACAATTATTGTTCCTGAAACATACATTCTAAATAATTTCCTTACTGCTGCTGAATCAATATTATTCCAGTCTGTTTCTGGTAAATTTAAATTCCCAGCACTATTATTCTTCCCTTCTGTGTTTCATGCAAGAAATTTATGAATTCCTCTAGGTCATCAACACTTGACTTTTGTAGTCTACACACTCCAACAATTGTTATATGTTCAAGGATTGTCTTTATTGTCACAATTATACAATGTACATTATTGGTGCTATCACTGAACTTGTAATAATCACAGGTCTCATAACAATCTTTAATCCCTGCCATAACACCTCCACCTGAATTTTTGCTAGAATGTCTGTTACAATAAACACATTATACCCTCCCCTGGATTCCCGAGGCTCCGTGCAAGAATAAGGCTATTCTTGCACTGAGTGGTTTGTGTCCGTTTAGGATAGCAGCGCACCTTGCATATACATGAAGGGGCACTGCTATCTAAACTAAACGGACACGAACCAGGAATGGGACATGTGTCAGCAGTGCCTGCATCTGAAACACACCCTCTTCACTCAGAAAGTGCAGTATGGCACTTTCTGACACAGATGAGTGTCAAACTATATAATATTAGAGCCTGGCTCTAATATTATATAGTAAACGAGTATCCACAGACACTGAAATGTAAATAACTAACATTTCAGTGTCCTTGGACACTGAAAAAAAAATAAAAACCACAAACAGCTAGAAGGCAGCAGCCATCATGTGCACACCCCCAAATGTATGCACTTTAGCCTTACGTGCATGGAAGCAGCAGGGCAAAAGGAAAGGAATAAAAAATGTAATAATAATTTTTTTTCATTAATTAAATCCAAAGTTTAAGCACCACGCAGCTTGTTTGTGTGGTGCACCGCTATGCTTAGCCTGGCTGAAATCCTGAAAATGATAGACAATTGTTACTGTGATAGAAAATGTCATCGAGCTACTGTAGCATAATGGTACTACCATGGTGTAGCATGTAGAACATGTTCGTTTCAAATCCCCACCTCTGGCAAATTATTTAATAAACTTTTAAGGAATGTGAATGATATATGTCAATCATATGGCTCACGTATAACACAATAGGGGTGGGAATATGTAAAATATAAATGTAAAAAATAATTTATAAATTTAATGAAAAAAATAGATGTAAGCAATGCTTTGCTAGTGTAAGCATTGCTTACCTGCTTTCAGCTCTGCTTAGCTGGTGTAAGTATTGCTATGCAGATTTGCATGGAGCTAAGCATATTGCAGCATATTAAAGCCAGCCAATCAAGAAAAAGTGCAGGAAAACTGCCCTATTTAAACTGCACAGGCAGGAATACAGCCATAACCATTTGGGATTGCACACAGCAGGACCAAAATGGCTGGCATTGGAGAAGGTGTGCGGTTCCGAGCACAACGTTGGGGCATCCAGGAGTCCAGGGTTCATGGTTGGGCTCCTAGTTAAAAACCATGACAGCAGGCTGCTCCAGGGCCAGTATCAGGGCTTGCAGTACAAAGCGGAGGCCTGGGACCAGCTTGCACGTGATCTCACCAGTGCCACTGACATACACCTGACTGGTGAGCAGGTATGTCACCACCATAATGACCTGAAGCAAAGGAGGGGTGCACTCTTGGACCAGTGGATCCAAGAAGCCCGAGCACAGGATGTCCCACCTGTCTGTAAGTATGCAGTCTTATGTATCTCTATATATGGAAAAAGTTCAAATTGTGACTTTGCAGGTGTGATTAATGTGTCATGTCTGCCCATACAGCTGCTGCAGAGAGGTCCCAGAATGTGCAGGCTCATGCCCAGCGACTGGCCCGGCTGCGTTGGCAGTATGGTGAGTACAGAATACCCCCTACTATTAGCAGTAAAAAATCAAAATTATAGTAATGGTAGTACTGCCTGTATATATAATTATGCTGTAAAAGTCAGGAATAAATGCCTGTGTCAGGCTGCCAGTGTTGCAATGGAGTATTCCCAGCTGCTGTGTAATACAGATATCAATAGCAAACAAGGTACAATATGCAGGAGAGGAATATTAGAATATGTATGAGTGCGTCTGAGTGAACCTGCCAAGAAAGTGCCATGTCAGGGCTACTGTAACAGTTAGAAATGAAAAGCATTCCCCTGTGCAGATCATGCAGAAATAGTAATTGTGGAGTGTTGAGTCGTACACAGATATGGACATCAAAACTAATAAAGGCGATCCCAAACAGTGGTGTGTGTCATCGTATTTGTACCTGATAAATAGTAATGTGTATGTCCTGGAGAATGCATTAACTGAGGTGAACTGATTTATCACTGCTTGTCTGCATACTTTAGAATGGGCATGTCAAATAATTGGAAAAAAGCAACAGTACATATTCCCATCAGAATGTGTTTTACTTGTTTGTCTGCCAGCACTGTCCTGTGTTAACCTTTCAATTTCAGCCGTATGTAGCTGTGAATGTACTGAGAAATGTATAAGGCTAACAGGTGCAGACCTAAAACCTACACTGTGTACTCAAGAATCTAAATTGCAGTATGTAGTTGTAAAACAGTCAAATGTGCAATCCAGCTAATGCGCACATTTCACAAACAGTGACATCAATGTCTGTTGTGTATGCATAATTTGTACTGAAAATGGGAAACAAATAATGCAACATGCCATAATAAAATTACTGTGCACAAAAATATGTACTAGATAGAAATATCACAAGCAACACACAAAACCTCCCCAGTAGCTCAGTCTAACCTGAGGCTAAGTTTGGCTTTTTTGTTATTGAGAAGGTAAATAAGGAATTGAGGGGGGGGGACCTTGGGAATCTCAATTGGCCTATAGAGAAACTTTTTGGCAAGTGGTACTTCAGGCTAACAAGTTCTCAGGCCTCAGTGATAATATTTCTTTGACACCACTTTTAAAGCTTCGGTTGGCAAAATTCTGAGTTGTTTGAAACATTTAAATTAACCACAGATTATAAAAAAACACACTCATTTTACATCTTTCATAGTTTGAAAAATGTATACTTGAATATGGACTTTCTATGGATTAAATAATTTCAATGGGTTTATTTATGTATAAGAAAATAGTATTTAGGGTTGTTTTTATTATAGTATTTGAGTTTTGTAGCATCACATGCATTTCATTTTATGTGTTCATCAAACACTCTGGGTCAATTCTCTTTTAAATATGAGTACTTGTTTTTATTAATTGGATTAATTATATGTGTGTGTGTGTGTGTGTGTGTGTGTGTGTGTGTGTGTGTGTGTGTGTGTGTATATATATATATATATATATTTATAGATAGATAGTCAATTGATTTAATATGTTGATTGTCAAGTCTGAGGAATACTTGGACGAAAATGCTACTTGTTTTTTACTGAATTGCGTTAAGAACAATAAATGCAGGAGTCTATTTTTACAGCTATGAGTGGTGCACTGCTACTTTCTATTGTCCTTTTCTTGGTATTTGTTATTTTTGGACAACAGTTCCTCCTGTTCTGTTTGGTTTTTGTGTTATGGAGGAAGAAGGGCACTCTACCAGGAATGGAGGTACGGAAGGTGTTAGATCTACTCAAGTGGGCGAATTCCGTAAGATTGCTGGTCAATTGACCCAACTCATTGAGCTTTTGACTCCTTTAAGTCAGGGTATTGTGGCTGTCCTGTCTTATTTTCATTTACCTGGTAATCAGGAAGGTTTATCGAACAATGGCTTTAATTTACTTTCCTCAGTTGCTGGTGTTTCCCTTGGTGTGAATGTACAGGAAACAGGAAGTAATTCTATGGATTGTGATGCTACAACTGTGGCTCTAGGAGAAAGAACTAATTCCGACTCTCCCAGGGGAACTCAAACTAATTTGGGACTTAACCGTGATTTCAATCAATGGCTACAAGACAAACCAGTGTTTTGCAAGCCAGCAACTGTTGCTGCATCCACAGAGCCATCTGAAAGTTATAGGGAAAATTTATACCTATTACAGGAAGCACTCACCAGGTACAAAACTCTATCAATTGATAATGACTATCTCAATGAATGTATCCGTTTATGAATTATACCTAAAGGTTTGAGACTTTACAAATTTCCAAACAATGTCAGTGCCCGTTCCGAATTTCATCAGGAACTTATTGCTATTTTTGACAACAGTGGTTTGGACATTCTCAGAGCTATTGTTAAAAATAACAAAAGACAAATTGTTGTTTTACAAGAAAAAATTACATTGTACAATTCTCGTATTATGAGCGATTTGTTGTTTGACTTAGAAGTAGAGAAAAAGAAATACTATGACATTAGAAACCTTATTGACAAGAAATGTGACAACATTTTACATAGAAATTACAAGAAATTGGATAGGGACATTAGGGAATATCAAGAAGGGAGACAATACCCCCAGCCTAAACAGTTTAATGTGCCCATTGGTTCGGAAGGCAATGTACGCTCCGAATTTGACCAACAGGGCAGGGTCAGTGAAAATTTAACAACTGTAGAAAGGGTAAATGTTTCCGATAATCACCAAGAACCCCTACCCCACAGATCGGACAGATTGCGTAATAAAAATAAAAATTCAAATTACAACCATTTTTACAGGGGGAATCACTATCAGGAGGGAGGGGGGGGTCAAGAATTATTAGACTCAAATGTTATTAAATAGGTGCAGGTAGATGACAATGTTCAAATTGTTTCAAGATGTGGTTTCCATCTATTCTGTTACAGTCAGTATGAAATTACTAATGAATTTTTTGATCCTTTTGTTAAAGGTTTTAAATTTGTTCCTAACAAGAAAAGTAATCTGACTCAAGTTATTTTTGACTTAACGATGTTTATTCGAAAGTTGAATTTGGAAAATATTTTTGGAGATCAGCACACCTGCCTGGATTCTGATATACCTAAGAAAAATAGTGCATTTAACCCCCCAATACACCGCCAATTCAAAAACCTAGAATCAGTTATGGAAAATGAAAATAGGAAAATGTTTGAAAACAACAGAGTACATTCGAACCTGGACATTAAACAGAGGCAGGTTTTGAGTCACTTGTGTTCTAATCCATCTATTCGTGTTATGGAACCCGACAAGGGTGGGGGGGGTCATCCTCATGGACAAGATTATATATGAAGGCAAGATGTTTTCTATCCTTAATGATGGTAGTAGATATAGTAAGGTCTCCATTAATGAGGTCAATCTATCATATAAGAAAATTGATTTGGCACTTAAGGATCTTTTTGACCAGGGTGTTATAGATTTTAAAACACAACAATATTTGGAGAACAATTCCCCGAGGGTACCCTCAATTTTTGGGATACCTAAGATTCATAAGTACATGGGGGACCCCCTCTCTGACCCATTGTGGCCTCAGAAGGTGCTAAAATTGCAGCTTTAGCCAAGTTCCTTGACTGGAAACTTAAGGTGTTATGGAGTAGGGAAGTTTACCTACTGAAGGATTCATGGGAATTCTTGAGTAAGGTAAAAAATGAACTATATACACCAGGATTAATATTTGTTACAGTCGATGTTGTTGACATTTTCAGTAATACCCCATGAGACTGGATTGGCCTGGCTTGAGAACGCTCTTAGGGGTAGTTCTGGTACTACTGAGAATGATATATTCATGTGTTTGGAAATAGCGGACCTTGCCTTGAAAAATAATTTTATGTATTTTGAAGGCGAGTTCTTCAAACAGGAGACTGGAGTGGCAATGGGGGCTAGTTGTGCTCCCATTTTTGCAGATATGGTAGCATCCATATAGGAGAAAAAAATTTTGTACAACAGTGAATACGTCCAAAAGTGGACCTTATACAAAAGGTTTTTGGATGAAATCTGTATTTTTGGACAGGTAGTTTAGATGAATTAGATGAACTCATTCATTACATTTATCAAACTACTACATTTTTTAAATTTACCTACCAGACCAGTTTTGACAAGGTGAACTATCTAGATGTCTTAATTAGCAAACATGAACAAGGTTTTGAATCTTCTTTCTATAGAAAACCTACCTATTCCAACACATATATTAGCTTCACGAGTGCACACCTTTTCTTTCAGAAGAAAGGGATTGCTAAAGGCCAATACGTGCGTGCAAGTCACATGACATCGACTGAAACCAATTTAGAGATTGAATGTTCCCTACTTAAGGGAATGTTTTTGGAACAAGGTTATCCTGAGGATTTAATTATTAAAATTCAACAAGAAGTATCATAGGGTAGGAAGGATAAATACATAACAATTTTAGGAAGGGGTATTGATTTTTCTAATCAACATGGAGCACTTAGCCAGATTGACGGAAGTTATAATAGATCTTTTATTACCAATCTTAGTGGTAATGTATACCATATTAAAGCTATTGTTGAAAATGAGTGTAAAATTTTTTTTTGGCCTCACCGATTTACCCAACCTTAAAAATAAATCTATTAAGGTAGTTTTTAGAAGAGGCCAGAATATAAAAAAATTGTTGGAAAAAGCCAATTATGAGTCCATTCTTTCACATAAGAGAAAGGGAACATATAAGTGTGGGGTTTGTAAGCAATGCCCCTACATCATACAGAAGGAAGAAGTTTTGGTAGCCTCCAGACAAAAAGTTTTGATTTCCCCTAGTTACTTTAACTGCAATAGTTCTGGGGTGGTCTAACTAGTTATTTGCAGTGTATGTCAAAGGTTTTATGTGGGAAAAACAGAGATACAACTTAAACGTAGGATATACAAACATATGAACAGTATTAGCAATAAAAACAATCATAATGCTTTATTTAGACATCTTGCCATATGTCCTGAGGCTAAGTTTGGCTTTTTTGTTATTGAGAAGGTACATAAGGGATTGAGGGGGGGACCTTGGGAATCTCAATTCGCCTATAGAGAAACTTTTTGGCAAGTGGTACTTCAGGCTAACAAGTTCCCAGGCCTAAGTGATAATATTTCTTTGACACCACTTTTAAAGCTTAGGTTGGCAAAACCGTGAGATGTTTGAAACATTTAAATTAACCACAGATTATAAAAAAACATACTCATGGCTTTACGTTTTACATCTTTCATAGTTTGAAAAATGTATACTTGAATATGGACTTTCTGTGGATTAAATCATTTCAATGGGTTTATTTATGCATAAGACAATAGTATTTAGGGTTGTTTTTATTATAGTATTTGAGTTTTGTAGCATCATATGCATTTCATTTTATGGGTTCATCAAACACTCTGGGTCATTTCCCTTTTAAATAAGAGTACTTGTTTTATTAATTAATTGGATTAATTATATGTGTGTGTGTATGTATATATATATATATATATATATATATATATATATAGTCAATTGAATTAATATGTTGATTGTCTGATGAAGTCTGAGGAATACTTGTACGAAAACGCTGCTTGTTATTTACTGAATTGCGTTAAGAACAATAAATCCAGGAGTCTGTTTTTGCAGCTACGAGTGGTGCACTGCTACTTTCTATTGTCCTTTTCTTGGTATTTGTTATTTTTGGACAACAGTTCCTCTTGTTCTTTTCAGTCTAATGAGGACTAGGCCTGTAATTTAATTTTGCACACACAGCACTGTTCGAATCCAGGGACCACCACTAACATCTCAGTCTGGTTCTACAGTTTTAAACTGTAGTCTGAATAGAAAAAATAATGTACTATAACACATACATTTTCCATACAGGGCACACAAGTAAAGAAATCTGAATATAAATACTAGTATAATGTGTATAACTATGAAAGGTGTTGATTAGCCCCAGTCCTACAAATAGATGCAAGCTAGACATCCACACTCTGTAGTCTGGCCCAGACAAGCTCGTCAAGTGTCACACTGTCACGGATTGTTTCTCCAGTTGACAAGAAACCTGCATACAGAGAATGTCACAGTAGATGTATGTGAAAGACGCAACACACACTCCAGGGCCTGCAACTAATATGTGAATCTGAAATATGTGTAGAAACAGCAATGTAATGTGCACACAGTTCATCTGCTCAGGCTCACAGGCAAAGAAATTGGTATAGAAACAGGTCTCATGTGTATAACTAAAATAATGGTACAATTGCTCTGTTGGTATCTACAGCTGTTGGTGTGCTGTAGCAGCCACATGGCCCAGGTAGAGTGTAAGTGTGGTCAGAATGTAGAGTAGTGAATAGTAGTGTACTGACAAATATACTTGATAGCAGTTGTCAATTGAATCTGCTCCCTTCCCCCACTACTCAACTGATCCAACCATCACACTGAAACCAGCATAGGTATGTTCCTAAACAAACCTCCACTGTTGGGACCATTGCTCTATTTGGTTTATCATTGTTTGAACTGTGTGCATACTAATATTCCCTGTTGAATAACCATCTTATTGCCTGCCTGACATACCACTAACTGGCATGCTGTTGCAACCCTGAATGCCAATTTCATATATGCATGGGTTCTGTTTGATATGGCACTGTTATAATTGTACTGTTTTTGGTAAATGGGAATATCCATGCATGCTATTCTGACTAATGTTGTAATGTGTTGTACATGACTAACTAATATTCATTGTTAATTTCCACACCATAGCACATATGGGAAGGCAGATCCCAATGGATCCGCCTCTCCCACGACACCTGGCTGAGGCACTGGGTCCCAGCACATCTGAGACCCAACCCAGACCTCCACCATCTGCTGGTCCTGCACCATCATCGGGTGGAATCGCACCAGGCGATGGGGCTTGCATCCCCTGCAAGTGGGCACGGTGAGGACGTTGTCTCCCGGGATGAGGTCTGTGGCATGGTGCATAGTGTCCTGCAGATGGAGCTGGATGACTGCTTGCACCAGGTGGAGGGCAGGCTGTCGCAGCTAGAGGTGCAGGCAGCCCCTCCAGCCCAGCCCCCTGCACAGCCAACTTTGGGGCTGTGAAGGAGTTGTGGTGACTGCCATCAAGTGGGGACATCAGTGCCACTACTACCATCTGGGGGGGCTCATGAGCCTCAGATTCCCAGCAACCCTCCCAGTCAAGGTGTTTACCCCCACCCATGTGTCATACACCACCCCTGTCTGCTGTCTTGTCTGTCTTGCCTGTCTGCAAATGCAACCTCTCCTACCAAACAAATCTCCGTCACCACACTTAATAATAATCCACCCTTAACATCCCACTCTCACCTTAAAAAAAGAGCATCTGTCCCACATAAAAAGCATGTCCCATACATAGCTCTGTATTTTGTCCAGAGACATGTACCCAGTGCACAATGTAACCCTACCAATCATCCGTATTGTATGATGCCCACACACCTCCCTGTAGGGTGCGAGGCTCCAAATTCTAAATTGCCCACCTTGAAAGCAGCTGTTGCTGTCAAAGAAATGCAGAGCTATGGTCCTTTCCTACACCCGTCCTGCACATCCATACTTGTTTCTCCTCTTGCTTGTCCCCCTGCTTGCCCCAATTTCACCACTTTCCTATCTCCCTTTTTTTCTTTTCTTTATTTGAAATGAGTGCGGGTTTAAGCGGCTGTAAGTGGCCATAAGCAGGTGTAAGCAAAGCTAAGCTCACATAAGTGCCGTTTAGCTCCACACAAACCTGCGCAAACCTGCGCAAACTCACTCACAAATGAGTACCTTAATCACTCTGGCTCCAAGAGCCCCTGTTCTACCCAGCAACAAAATAACCATCCCTTGCAAATCTCAAATCTAGGACCCTGCACACTGTAGCCAAAGTGATTTATCACTAAGCCATGCCAGATGTAAATAAATCTGATGTTTTCTCAAACATATCATCCAGTACAGTCATTCAACAGTAGGGGAAATGTATTTATGTATGTAGATGTCTGTCTGTCTGTATGTATACATATATATATATATATATATATATATATATATATATATATATATATATATATATATATCTACATATATATCTATATATCTATATATATATATATATATATATATATATATATATATATATATATATATATACAAATAGACAGATATTTAGATAGATATATAAAATAACACAACAAATAAATATATGACCAAAGGCACTGTTAATGGGAGTGAGGGGGCCCAAATTAAGTACCTCTTGTAGTTATTGATTATCATCCCCTCCTCCACAGCTGAACAGATCTGCCTTGCAACACAATAACCAACACTTGCAAGTCTCATACCCAGGACCCTACACAACATAGCCACAACAAGTTAACAGTAATCCTTCTCAGCTGTATGATGTCAGGATGATATCAATAACATATCATGCAGAACAGTCCATCTACCATAGGGCATGTACAATGTGGAAGCAGTAAACATTCCAACGATACATATACACACACACACACACACACACACACACACACACACACACACACACACACACACACACACACACACACATACATATATATACATACACATATATTACTACGTATAGATATGTATAAGAAGATACATATTTAGAGGGTGCACAGCATATTGAACAGCCAGTATTCCTACAGTTACTACATTTTAAAATGGCCAATGTTTGATTCTTTTATACAAAAGACAATTATTGCATGAAACATATACCCACATAGAAGTCAAAGGATATGACAGCACACACAGGTTTGCATACACAGAAATGTTTATTTGTGTACTATTTCAGTTGTATATGCCATTGCGTATAACAGTTAGGTGTTTGAAATACATAATAACTGAGTAATGCAACTCTCAAGCAAAACATTTGATACAGTAATCTGAATGCATAACTTATGTTTCTGTCAAGGCCAAGGCCTTCAAGTAGTACAACAGTATAGAAACACTGGCCTGGAAGATAAGAATCAATCAACACTAATTAATTACAGATGTAGTTCAGCAGCCACCAATTACACTCTGTACTCAACCCCTAGGGGGAAAAGAATTAAGTTATCACAATGAAAATGTATCTGTTACATAACAATGCATAACTTAAAACATCACTATCACACTGACAAACAGAACTGTCTGTAAGACAGTAAGCACTAGCTCACCACTGTTCCCATGGTGAAATGTATGACAATGTACAGCCATATACCTTAATGTGTCTTACTACTGATATCCCTCACATGTTGTACCAGCCTGGGTTATAAATGGTGCATATCCCTCCCTCATAGAATGACTTACAATGGCATATAACAGTGTTACATACACTGACCTCTGGACTGTACAAGGTCAACATGTTTTGTCCAGCTGTAGCCCACATATATATGGACCCTACCTCACAATATGTGATGGAGTCCACAACATCACTGGAATGATGGCAGGAATGCCAGCACTACATAATGATAGGCCACTACTTAACAACCTCTTACTGCATGACATATGGACAGAGCCTGGTATATAGATAGAGGCCAGAGGCTGGAACACAGGGCCATATTTGCAATATTGTTATACACTGTGAAAGTTGTTGGCGTTACAGGATTGGTTGCAACATTCCCTTACTCACGAATATAAAGTCAGAAACACAAATGGATGCAGCCATGTACTGATAGCACTCAACAGACAGAATGCCACTGATATATCAGAGACAAGACCTTTGTGGTGAACAGACAAAACATAACAGCCAATTCTCTGGCCATCATGTGGATACGCTCACAGTTGACAGCTATGCAGACAGACTGCATTCCATAGTAAACTAGCATGTACACACAAACCCTGTAAAAGTATCAGAATACAATGCACATAACAACAATACTCACACTGTCCGTAGGTATAGAACCTTATACAAATATGTAGTTGGCCTGTGTCTGCAAGTCCTGTTGTAAGAGGTATTGCTATCTGCTGTCTGTAACACTGCTGCCCACACACAGGAAGGATGTCCTCCATACAGGAAAAGTAAAGGGACAATGCCCACATGATGTAGTAATTTATAGTAGTGGATTGCCATGACAGTGGTAATTGGAAGTACTACACAGCTGGCTGTATGCAATTAGCAAGTGGTGAACACTGACTGGTGCAGAGGCCATCACCTGATCATGAGCATCACCTACAAAATCCATGCTGCAACCTATTCAAAGCAGCTCAATCCCTGTAGTGGGGAGAGAGAGAGAGAGAAAGAAAGAAGGGAAAAAATAACTAAAA
The DNA here is from genome assembly GCF_019279795.1 of Protopterus annectens. Taxonomy (NCBI): domain Eukaryota; kingdom Metazoa; phylum Chordata; order Ceratodontiformes; family Protopteridae; genus Protopterus; species Protopterus annectens. The sequence goes on from NC_056746.1 coordinate 1,041,904,845, forward strand.
CAACTAAAGCTACAAACCAAACCTGTATAACACAAGGGACACATAAAAGTGTACCTAGAAGAGAGGGTGATACTACAACAGGTATGTGAAACATATATCCATGTAACTGAATGTAGTACTTGGTCTGTAATAATGGGATAGATGATGTGGAAATATTTATATGTGTCATCAAGAGTTGTAATGATGTCCTGCTAAACAAGTGCTATGGACATAGCGTCTGGCCCTGTGGGCAGTGGACCATACCTGTTGACTGTGCAAATCAGCACTGACAAGATGTAAGCCATCATAGTGTGTGTTCTGTACCTCAAGACATGCATATTAGTGTGGCAAATAGCTGGTGGTGGAAGTAATGATGTTATGATAGACACATGAGTTTCAGACCCCACCACCTGCAGGACAGTCATGCTAATGTGAAATGTGTCATGCACAAATGCCAAAGGTTTGTAATAGGCTTACCTGCAATCTGTCCCTATATATACCCCTCTAATGTTAGACTTTGTCCACATGTGACACCTATCTGTTTTGTAGCAAGGCAGAACAGTGCAGTTGTGGAGGAAGGAGAGGTAG